>NC_043957.1:46427235-46439735 GCF_902148855.1 Sphaeramia orbicularis
TACAATGAAGATATTAACAGTCAAGGATGTCAAAATAAATTTAGTTCAATTCCATCTAAAGTGGGTCAGACCACTAAAATACTGTCATAATAAAGTATAAATAACGAAAACCACATATTTTTCTCTTTGTTTTAGTGTAAAAAAAGTAAAATTGCACAAAAATGTTAACATTTACAGACTAGCCTTTTACAAAAAATGTGAAAAACCTGAACAAATATGAACAACCTGAAATGTCTTAAGAGATTTAAGAGTAATTTTACCAATATTCTGCCTGTTATTAAATGTTTTGTGAATTTGTAGATCCACTGTGATCTGTACATTGTAATGAACATGTAAAAATGAGAAGCTGAGGCCAAATAATGGCACAAATTGTTAAAATTGGACTTTTTTTTTTTTCTTAATAAATTTCATTTTGGTCATGGTTCATGTTTTTCCATATTTTTTGAAAAGATAGCTTGTAGATGTAGAAATTTTGATAATATAATCTTACTTTTTTCACTCTAAAACAGAGATATTAGACATTATACAATTTTTGGAATTGATATTATTTATGTATTATTATGTTATTATTTTAATGATCCGGCCCACTTCAGGTCATATTGGGCTTTATGTGGCCCCTGAACTAACATGAGTTTGACACCCCTGCTCTAGGCATTAAAAAAACAATGCGATTGATGGTCTTCCAGCAGAATTCTACAAAGAATTCTGGACTATTCTGGCACCTACTTTCTACAAAATGATATTAGAAATAAAGGAGAAAAACGAAATACCCACAAATATGAACGTAGCTAACATTACTGTATTATTAAAACCAGGAAAAGACCCCACATTCCCATCCAGTTACTGCCCAATCTCACTAATCAATGTAGATCTAAAAATAATTAGTAAAGCTCTGGCCAGAAGAATAGAGAAAATAACTCCTTTAATAATCCATCCAGATCAAACAGGTTTTATTAAAGGTAGGTACTCTTCAACTAATATGCGCAGATTAATTAACCTCATAGATTATTCTAACATACACAATCTGGAAACCATAATTATTTCTCTAGATGCAGAAAAAGCATTCGACCGGGTGAACTGGAAATTTCTATTTACAACATTAAAAAAGTTTGGATTTGGACCATCTTTCATTGACTGGATTAGTATATTGTATAAGAACCCTCATGCATGCGTGAGGACCAATGATCAAACTTCTCCAAGCTTCAGTCTGCACAGAGGCACCAGACAGGGCTGCCCACTCTCCCCCTCACTTTTTGCCATCTTTATTGAACCTTTAGCAGCGATTGACATTTTTTATGAACCTATTTTTCATGGAGTTGCAAAATATCCATTCAGCTGGACACCATGCATTTAATTTTTGAAGCAAAGCAATGTGTTTACTGATATACTGTGTGAAAACTATAACATAAAAACATTTTTAATGCAGCTAATCTGATGTTTTCTCACCTTTTAACATACACTAATACAGGTCATTACTCACTTCATGGAGATAATATGCAAAAAAGAAACCATTTTGTTAAAAAAAACAAAAACAAACAAAAAACAAAAAACTTTTAATTACAGTCTTATAACAATAACAAGCACTTGATTTACACTCAAACATGTTACCACAGATCAGGTTTACCAGGAACATAAAGTTACAGTAATGGTATGAATTTTAGTGTATGGGATGATGGATAAGTGTCCACTGTGTTGGCTGATATGGAACTAAAACAACAAAACTAATGAATATACAAGTGAACAGATGTAGAATAACTGTCCACTGTAGTGACCAGTATGCATGAAAGGGTTAATAAAGAAGAACATGTTACAATATAAATTTGTGACTGAACTTACTGAGCAGCCATTGTTCTTTTGTACAACTTTCGAGGAAGAGAAGGTGTATCTCATGACTTTTTTTCCGGGATGGATGGTCCAAAGGGAGTAGACAGACATAGCAGAGCAGAGAGGCGTGGCTACATAGTTCTGTCATGACAGGTAAATGTGGGAGGAGCTACCTGTGCAGAGCTGGCAGTCAGTGCACAGTGAGCAGTGCACCTGTTGCACCTCCCAGGCTCTATCCCTCTCCCTTTCTCCACTTTTCTCCTTGACTGGACTGAGAGCGTAGGGGAGCTTCACCATGGATCCCAAGGAGGCCGGCGGGAGCGAGAAGGAGAAAGAAAAAGAGAAGGACAAAGTGATCAAAAGGAGGAACCGGCCTGTGTTTCTGCGCTACCTGGAGAGAAGAAAGACAGACACTATTGTAGCTGATGATACTACCAAAGGTGATATCAACCTGGGGACGCTGGTGAGGAGGAGTCAGTCGGACAAGACAGAGTACAGCGCAAAACTTAAAGGTATCAGCTAATGACCTCCCCGGGGGTCAAAACTATGGCAATAATCTATACACAAGTCTGAAAACTCTTTAGAAAACTAGTCAGGATAGTTATTTAATAGCACGGATGGAGTGTTAGAGCAGCATATACGCCTCAAGGGTAGAAATTCAATGAACGCACACGCTTACAGTCATACACACAACACTGCTGTACTGCTGCTGTATAGCTCTGGATACTGGGCACCTGTTGTGTTACTATGTGTTGAGCAGGAGATACTCCCACAGGGACGAAGCCACATATGCAAACTGTGCTCAAAACTCAGGCCCAGAGGAGTGGCTATAGAAGTGTTCCAGACCGGCTTGTAAACAAGACCTTGACAGCAGTGATGTGTAAAGAAAGGTGGACAGTTAATTTAGCTGGATTATTATGAAGATTTAGAGGTTTTTTGTTTTTTTTTTTAATTTGAAAAAATGTCTGGCTTTTAACTGAGAATCTGTAGTTTATAGCCTGCTAAGAAATCAGAGAGGATGGATTGTAACAAACAAAACAAACTAAATCTAATCCATGGTTGCCTCATCACTGCTGCTGACACGGCTTTCTCAATGACATGCACATGACCATATTGAAGAAAAACCAGACTCACCTGTCCTTAGAGAGCACTCACTGACTGGGAATGCTGTAATACAGGCAACATGACTGACATCATTTGGTCAGAAGTGGGTTACTACTAAAGATTAGTTCAACTATGTGGACTTCCCTGTAATTCGTGTTTCTTTATTTCCTTTTCTTTTAACATCACATGCCAACAGGACTATCGACGCCGTTAAAAATAGGAAAGAATAATCTACTTCTCACTTGTTGTAGCGCCGATAAGATTACACACAGAAACACACTTGCCTTATCAGCAGTTGCTTTGTTTACTTGAAATAGAGACACTCTCCACTCCTTTGCACTTTCTGTTTTCTTCAACAACCTGCATAATGGCAGACAGAGTTGTCAAAAAAAACAACACATAGGGGTGTTTTCAGTAAACTAATCACCCACCCTGTTTGACTTCAGCCTCACACCTGACCAGCACTATTACATATTTACAGGGGTATTACCAATGCAAATATTGACATAGCGATGACTTCACTGAAAGAGGAAACATGTGAGCAGTTGCTTGACTGCGAGTTCTCATCTGCTCGACAGACAGGTTGGACAAGTCACACAACCATGGTAACGTGAGATTAATATGTCTAATTACACTGGCCAACAACAAATTTATTGTTAAAGTTTTTTGAGTTGATTGAGGATCATTTTGGTGTGCTGAATCCAAAAATCACATTAATTTTGCTCAATCAGGTCAACTTTCTGAACTATGCTACATATTGGCTTTTTAACATTTTTGCTTACATTTATGGGCATTTTCACATCATATGATACAGAATTCTTTCATATTTCTTGCAATAAACGAGTTCTGAAGATTTTACTTTTGCCAATTTATGATTAATGTTTTTTTTTAATATTACAGGTGAATGAAATGGCTTTGACTAGACGATCTTGCAAAAATAAGCCTGACGTATTCTGCTACAGTTTGTAACACTTAATAAATACATCCTGTTAGAAAATGATTTTTTTTTCTCTTAAAACCTATTTTGGGTGAGAACTATATAAAAAAATCAACTGATAAAGACACAAAAATGTAATCAATTTTGTGAGAAGATCAAATTTTTCAAAATCAAATTAGCAAAAAAAACCTGACCTGATTGAGAAAAACAGATGTCATTTTTGGATTTAGCGGTGCAAAATGGTCCTAATTCAGTTGAAAAAACCTAGACAACTTGCAAAAAACATTTTTTTGTAACCCAGTGTTATATACATTATATAGCCTAAATGTCTAAAATTAAGATTTATTTGCAACATAGCATAGCGAACTATTACATGATCAAAAACAAATTAATTTTAGCAAAAAAATGTCTCTGTTTTGAATATCTGGGGTCACCAGAAATTTGTGATGTTAAAATGGGGTCAATAAACGAGTTCTGAAGATTTTACTTTTGCCAATTTATGATTAATGGTTTTTTTAATATTACAGGTGAATGAAATGGCTTCGACTAGAAGGTCTTGCAAAAATAAGCCAATTTACAGGAATTAAAGTTTGTAACACTTCATAAATACATCCTGTTAGAAAATGATTTTTTTTCCTCTTAAAACCTATTTTGGGTGAGAACTATATAAAAAAAATCAACTGATAAAGTCACAAAAATTTAATCAATTTTGTGAGAAGATCAAATTTTTCAAAATCAAATTAGCAAAAAAAACCTGACCTGATTGAGAAAAACAGATGTCATTTTTGGATTTGGTGCAAAATGGTCCTAATTCAGTTGAAAAAACCTAGACAACTTGCAAAAAACATTTTTTTCTAATCCAGTGTTATTTACAGTAGGGTCAGAACACAGTAATGTCCCGTCAGAGAGCAAACTTTAATTGACTGCCGTTCCAACATTTATTTCAATATAAAGTAGCTCCTTGTTTTGGATAATCCCATATGGTCCAGCTAAAGCAAAAATTTTTATTATTTTTTTTAAACTTTATTCATAGAACTTTTCAATACAGCTGCAACCGATTAATCGACTCAAAGTGATCCAAAAAAAATCATTCAACTCCAATTTTCCTGAATCAAAGCTTTGTTTCCTTCATTTCTCTGCTGTTAACCCTTTCATGCACAAATTATGAGAACCTTAATCAACATTTATTTCCTGAGTGTTTTTATTCCTCTTTAGGCATGAAAAAAACAATGTGACTGAAAATTTTCTTATGAACCTATTTTCCATGGAGTTTAAAAAAATGTCAGCTTGACACCATACGTTTAATTTTGGAAGCAAAGAAACATGGATTTACTGATATATCATGTGAAAACTATGAAATAAAAACCTTTTTAATGCTGCTAATCTGCTGTTTTCTCACATTTTAACATATTCTAATACTAGTCATTACTCACTTCATGGAAATAATATGCAAAAAAAACCTAAAAACTTTTTGTAAAAAAAAAAAAAAACAGTTAATTGCAGTTTAGTTACAATAACAAGCAATTGATTTTTATTTATTTATTTATTTATTTATTTATTTTAGTTTATTTTGAATATGCAACAACACAAAGTAATCTTACTTAGTTCTTAGAGAAAAAAAAAACAGGTAGTAAGAGGTCATGGAAGAAAACAAAAAACCAAAACTTATACATGACTTCATTTGCACATTCTAAAAGGAGTGGAGGAAGTATAATTTATTTAATCCCACCCCTTCAACACTCAAACATGTTAGTGCAGATCAGGTTTATATAGAACAGCAAAGTTACACTAATAGTCTGAATGTCAGTATATGGGATGATGTATAAGTGTGCACTGTGTTGACTGATATGGAACTAAAACAATAAAATCCATGAATATATAAGAGAACAGCTGGAGAAGAACTGTCCACTGCAGTGACGAGTATGCATGAAACGGTTAAACATTGGTTCCACTGTTGTGTTTCACACGGACGCTTATTGCAACGCACAAAGATGCTTCAATTCAGGAAAACTGCAATAGAATATTTCCCTTCAATCAATTCGAGTCGATTAATCGAATCGTGAATTTTTGCATTCGCTTCAAACACCTAATCAATTAATGGGTTGCAGCTCTACTTTTCAACATTTATAGAACGTTTCATTTAACAAGTATAATATTTATAATTTCAAGTAATGTATTCACGATACAGAGACGGACACCGGACATGATAAACAAACAGAAGCCAAGAAAAAGGAAAATAAAAAAGGCAATACAAACAAGACACGCATAAAGACAGTCAAGACAGTGCATTCTGGTTCTGTTAAAGGAAGAAAGAAAGTAAATAAATAAACAAAACAGGTCAATAACAATATAAACACCTAAAATGTATTTAAAGTTCCAGGTCAGGCAACATATTCACGCAGTGTAAAAGAGGCTCCCATATTTAGTAAAATTTATTGATGGAGTTATTTAGGGTGCACCTAATTTTTTTGAACTTTATTTTAAGCGTGATGTCTCTGATCCATTGATCATGTGTTGGAGATGATGAGCAAGGTTATTATCGTTAACGAAAACTAATGAAATGACAAAAACTAGAATTGTAAAAACATTTTCGTTAACTGAAATAAATAAAAACTATAATTAAAAGAAGAAAAAAAAACGATAACTAACCCAAACTGTATTGTGTGCTTACAAAACTAACTAAATGTATAAAAATTACGGATAAAATTCCCTTTGTTTTCGTCTTTGTCGATGTTGGATTGATACGAAAGCGATTTATTTCACTCTAGCGATTTTAGCTAGCGGCACCATACGACACTTCACGGTCTGTCACTTCTCGTCGCTTGTCATTTAGAGTCGTCTTCTGGTCCCCATTCTACCTGGAAACATGGAGACTAAAGTTAGGAGAAAGCAGCAGAGTCCTGTCTGGGATTTATTTGAATGGTGAAGAAGATAAAAGATACAACAAAACTAAACTAAAACTAAGCATTTAGAAAAAAAATAAAACAATAAAAACTAGCAAACCTGCTCTAAAAACGAATTAAAACTAACTGAATTAGAGAAAAAAAAGTCAAAACTAAATAAAACTAAACTATAATGAAAAATCCAAAACTATTATAACCTTGGTGATGAGTCCTTCCATTTGAAGAAAATAATCAAAAATGAATTTTAAAGTAAAAATGTAGGTCATTTAGCAACACTAATTTGTCAAATTGCCTCTAAAATGTTCCGTCAGACCAATTTCGAATACTGTGTTTTGACCCAGTAATTAAATATCAGTTACAATAATGATTCATCAGCTCAAAACTCATTTGAAGGAAAAGTAATATATGTAGGAAAAGTAATAACATCATATAATAATAATAATAATAATAATAATAATGATAATAATAATAATTATAATAATAATAATAATTAAAACCGCAAGCAGTGTTAAGGCCCACCCGCGCGACCGCCTCCCCACGCAAGCACCAAGGCCACCGACAGCGAGAGGACACCGTATCTTGAGCTCGATCTGACATTCAGCGAGATAAGCACAGTTTTAAACTTCTGAAAATGAATGCTTCATCACAAGCTCGTCACAGCCACGCCCAAAATTTGATCAAAAATGTAGGGGATAACTTTTGATCACACATGTGTTTAGGTGATTTTCACCCAGTTTGGTCCAAATTGGATGTAAACCCTAGGAGGAGATGATGAAAGTATGAGGGGTGGGATTTTATGGGTCCAAACTTCCATCCAATATGGCCGACTTCCTGTTGGGTTTAGGGCAGGGCCATAATGTAATTTTTTACTTGTCCTACCATGGGCTATGTCTGGACCAAGTGTCATGTTTGTATGATGAAAACATTTTTGGGAGGGCTCCCATCCGCGTAATGTATTTTGATTTTTTTAGGGGGCGCCACTGAGTCATTTTGCGAAATTTTTTCTTGGCAACTTCAAATAAAAAATTTTTTCGACGGACTTGAATTTTTGGTCAAATAAAATTGACTTTTCATTAATGTTCAGGGGGTCAAATTTGCGTTCAAAGAGGTGAGAGAATAATAATAATAACGGAACCATGTGATTTTAATAGGCCCTCGCCGACATGTATGTCTGGGCTCGGGCCTAATAATAATAATAATAATAATAATAATAATAATAATAATAATAATAATAATAATAATAATAATATGTCACATTTATTTCCCAGTTTGAATGAAGAAAAAAACGTTTGTTCATATTCACCATTCTCAATCCAAAATGGTCAGCATTCTCAGTGTTAAAATCCTATTGTGCACTTTTACCATGTGGCAACGTCTAACGTGTCATTTTTCTTGATGGTGATACATGATACACCATGTCTTGTATTCTGTTCTGGGGCCTTGTGTTGGATCCCTTTCAATGGGATGAAGAGTGAAAAGCCCTGTATCCACTTTCATGGGAACTCCTGCGCCGGAACCATGCGACTAAATATAAAGACAAGCGAAAGGAAAAGTCAGCTCAGTGTGACTGTATTGTGTCTACAAGTAGAAATAGGTTATGTTATTTCAACAGATTTGTAATGTAGACATTGGACTCAGCAAACATGTAGTTGCGTAAGAGAATTACCATAAAATCTGAATTTAAAAAAGAAATCCAAATGTACCTCATGTGATGTCTCATTTAGTGGATTTTTCTCACGGGTGGAGGTTTTCAGAGATTCCAGGGTTTTTCTTTTCACAGTGAAAACCCACATAGGCACGTGACATGATACTGTTGAAATGTGAATGTGATACGTTTGCATATTTCTACTGTCAAAACAGCACTGACATTGTAACTCATCACAGCTGCTGATTCTGCAAGATGTTTTAAAGAAAGTGTAGAAATTACGGTGGCCCAGAGGTGCAACAGGCCAAAAAATTATCCACTAGATGAAAAAAATTATCTACTAGATGAAAAAAAATTATCTACTACAAGAAATAAAGAGAACAGCCTAAAAAAATTATCCACTAGATGAAAAAAATTATCTACTACAAGAAATAAAGAGAACAGCCTAAAAAAAATTATCCACTAGATGAAAAAAATTATCTACTACAAGAAAAAGAAAAAAAAAAGAGAACAGCCCAAAAAAATTATCCACTATAAGAAAAAAAAGGGGAGAACAGCCTAAAAAAAATTATCCACTAGATTTAAAAAATTATCTACTACAAGAAAAAAACGAGAACAGCCTAAAAAAATTATCCACTAGACAAAAAAATTATCTACTGCAAGAAAAAAAGAGAACAGCCCAAAAAAATTATCCACTATAAGAAAAAAAAGAGAACAGCCTAAAAAAATTATCCACTAGATGAAAAAAAAAAAAAAATCCCCTATAAGAAAAAAAAGAGACCAGCCAAAAAAATTATCCACTAAAAGAAAAAAAAAGAGAACAGGCGAAAAAATTATCTACTAGCCCAAAAAATTATTCACTATAAGAAAAAACAAAAAAAGAACAGTTGAAAAAAATTATCTACTATGAGAAAAAAAAAAAAAGAGAGCAGCCCAAAAAAATATCCACTATAAGAAAAAAAAACCCATCATCCACCTTTTCAATTACGGGGGCGCTGTTTACCCGAAAGGTGTCTTGCTTTAAAATTAAGACCACCACAAAAAATAAAAGGATAGGCTGAAAAATTTTAAGGCTTTCGGCTAATGTGGCTAATGCTAAGAAAGTACCCCACCGGAAGTGGAGGTCGTGCGCTAAAAAATAAAGTTATTTTAAAATATAGATATTTACATTAATATAGTTTGCAAAGCAGTTAAATGATTAAATACGGTTCCAGTGTCTGCTCAAGGTTAGGCATGGGCGTTAAATGGTTAAGGTTAGGGTTAGGGTATGGTTGGGGTTAGTTTTCAGTGGTAAATGGCCCTTGTGTGCACTGTGTGAAGGTTTGTTGCTAAGCTAATGCTAATGCTTTTTTTTTCCTATAGTGGATATTTTTTTGGGCTGCTCTCTTTTTTTTCTCATAGTAGATAATTTTTTTCACCTGTTCTTTTTTTTTTTTCTTATACTGAATAATTTTTTGGGCAGGTAGATAATTTTTTTCGCCTGTTCTCTTTTTTTTTCCTTTTAGTGGATAATTTTTTTGGCTGGTCTCTTTTTTTTCTTATAGGGGATTTTTTTTTACATCTAGTGGATAATTTTTTTTTAGGCTGTTCTCTTTTTTTTCTTACAGTGGATAATTTTTTTGGGCTGTTCTCTTTTTTTTTCTTGTAGTAGATAATTTTTTTCGTTTAGTGGATAATTTTTTGGCCTGTTGAACCTCTGGGCCACCGTAAGAAATAGAGAAGACGCCAAAAGAGATATTAACATATTATCAGGCGTTAGGAAATTAATAACTGCTGAAGGGAGGCTCATGACTGTGTAGCAAAGAAGGAAGTACTCAGATACTTAACCCATAAAGACCCAAACATCCACCATCTACACAAGAAATTTACTAGAATTGAAGAAAATTTTACTCTACTCAGATAACATTTGGTCCCTCTCTAAAAACAATAAAGGTTATTCTTTGGGTTGAGCTCTCCAAACTCAATTTAGAGCCAAATTTATTCAATATAGAGCAAAATTTATTCTTTTTGAGGAAAATACTTTTGACTGTGAAAAAAAATGCTCAGTAATTTTCCATGTGTACCAAAATTATCTTCTGATGTAAACTGTTGAATCCCTGATGATCCATTAATACATGTAAATAATTGGTGTAAAATGCAGTTTGTCATCTTTTCATGGACATCAGATATGATCCATTTGGACGTTCAGAGGCTCCGTAGTTACCGTGGAAACACCGTCATCTTCTACAACATTGATTCACCAGTAAAACCCATGGAGTTGGTTTAACCCTTTCATGCACAAATTATGAGAACCTTAATCAAAAATTTTTCCTGAGAGTTTTTATTCCTCTTTAGGCATGAAAAAAACAATGCGATTGAAAAATTTCGTCTGAAAAATAAATAATAAAATAAAATAAAACAAAATAAAATAAAAATAATAATTTAAAAAAATTCAAAAATACATAAAAAATAATAATGAAAAAAAAAAATCTTATGAACTTATTTTTCATTAAGTTGCAAAAATGTCCACTCAGCTGGACACCACATGTTTAATTTTTGACGCACAGAAACAAGAATTTAGTGATAAATTGTGTGAAAACTATGGGGAGGGCTTGTGATTCTGGGCGTTTTTTTTTCCTGAGTGTTTTTATTCCTCTTTAGGCATGAAAAAAACAATACGACTGAAAATTTTCTTCTGAAAAATAAATTTAAAAAAAAAAAAAAAAAAAAAAAAAAATAATAATAATAATAATAATAATAATAATAATTACAAAAAAAATCTTATGAGCGTATTTTTCATGAAGTTGCAAAAATGTCCACCCAGCTGGACACCACACGTTTAACTTTTGATGCACAGAAACATGTATTTACTGATAAACTGTGTGAAAACTATGGGGAGGGCTTGTGATTCTGGGGGTTTATGCTCAGGAGAGATCTACATAATGTTACCAATTCATGCCAGAAAAGATATGTAGTGTCTTAAAACTTTAATAAAGATATGTGTAAAAAAAAAAAAAAAAAAAAAAAGAACAACAAAATCCATGAATATACAAGAGAACAGCTGTAGAATAGCTGTCCACTGGAGTGACCACTATACATGAAAGGGTTAAAATGAAATGCATAGAAAAGGCTATAGCAGCTGGACTGTACAAAGGGGGACCAATACCTCCCATATATATTATGAATGATGTAGTTTTTTTTTTTTTGTTTCTTTACATTTCCAGAGAGGTGATGACTTGATAATGGTGATAAAATGCTCTTGTAGCTTCAAAATTTCAAGATAGAAAGAAAAAATGGAAGGTATAATATGTGCCCAGTGTTACAGAAGGTGATCATATTTCTGCCAGGACAGTCCGGACAGTGTTTGCATTGATGTGAAAGTACAGCAAAAACACTGGAGCCATTCTACCCAGATTAAGCAAAGACCTCCACCGTTCCCTGTGTCTCTATTCATTCCCAGAGAACAAGAAAACACTGGCTGCATTATTGTTTTCATTACAGCATCCTCTTTTACACTGCTGTATGTATTTTTATTTATATTTTTATTTATATTTTTTCTAGGTTCAGTAATAATGTGATTTTTGTGTGTGTGTGTGTTTTGACTTTAATTACTAAATTAAACTTATCGTGCACTCTTACAAATTACTTACTCTTACTCTTTTTACACCGCTTACCTTCTATTTCTTATTATGTTTTACTGTTAACCCTTAAAGACCTAAAACTATTTTTGTGGGAACTTCCAAATGAATTTTTCCTCTATATTCAACCTTTATTATGTAATGCATCACTATGTATTATAACACTGGGTGACAAAAAAATGTTTTTTGCAAGTTGTCTAGGTTTTTTCAACTGAATTAGGACCATTTTGCACCGCTAAATCCAAAAATGACATCTGTTTTTCTCAATCAGGCCAGGTTTTTTTTGCTAATTTGATTTTGAAAAATTTGACCTTCTCACAAAATTGATTACATTTTTGTGACTTTATCAGTTGATTTTTTACATAGCTCTCACCCAAAATAGGTTTTAAAAGAAAAAAAATAATTTTCTAACAGGATGTATTTATTATTTATTATGCATTCACAGCAGATGTAGCAGAATACGTCAGGCT
>NC_043957.1:46444735-46482235 GCF_902148855.1 Sphaeramia orbicularis
GAAGATTTACTGCAAAATCTTGTTATGCACCTGTGATTAGTTTTTTTTGGATTAACCCAAGTTTCTGAAAATGGTGGAGTTTAATGTATAATGAATATTCAGTCAAAAGGTCAAGGACAACAATGTATACAGAGTGGGGAAGCAAAATTTACAATATTTTGAGGCAGGGATTGAAAGACAGTGTATGACCAATTAGTTTATTGAAAGTCATGAGAATTTATTTGCCACAAGAAAATTGACATAATAGAAAATGTTTTTATTCTATGTGTCCTCCTTCTTTCTCAATAACTGCCTTCACACGCTTCCTGAAACTTGCGCAAGTGTTCCTCAAATATTCGGGTGACAACTTCTCCCATTCTTCTTTAATAGTATCTTTAATAAAGTCGACATTGCTGTGTGATGTTCTATTGGTAGCGTGTTCTAAAACGCCCCAAATAGCATAATCCAGAGGGTTTAGATCTGGGCTAGAAAGCAGCCATAAACATGATTCCCAAAAATTGCTAAAGTTGGATTTGTTGCTGTTGTCAACAAGTGTTTTGGTGTTCTTGTGTAAGATTTTAACTTCAAATCATATTTTACTGCATTTCTAACGGTCTTGTTGTCTAACTCAAGTTCAATTGCCATTTTTCTCATGGATTTGGTTGGATCCTTTAGGATTTTGGATTTAAGAGCTTTAATAAAAGCTTTGGTACGTTTTTTGTTGCTTCCTCCACTTCCAGACTTTGTCGTAATAGTTTTGCTCATAGTCATTCTCTTCTTTACATTATAAACAGTCTTTATGGACACTCCAACTATTTTTGAAATCTCCTTTGGTGTGACGAGTGCATTCAGCAAATCACACACTCTTTGACGTCTGCTTTCCTGATTACTCATATGGGCAAAAGTTTCTGAAAAGGTATGGATAATAGTGTTAGGTATGATTATGACATCAATATATGTTTGGTTTCAAAACAATTGACGTAGTGCCTGCTGAGAAAAAACAACTAAATGTTCATTGTAAATTTTGCTTCCCCACCCTGTAATTATAAATAAATACATTAATAAACTCTCATAATAAAGTACAGGGTGTCCATTAAGTCTATCTACTATTTATCAAATATATCACAAAAGCAAATGAATAGACAAATCTGTGGAAATGATTATAAAATGAAAGTAGAGATTGAAAGGTTTTTTTTTTTTTTTTACCTCACTTAATACACCTCTATAAGGTCCAAACTGTCAAACCTGCCTTCACTGATCATTACCCAGGGATTATCCAAAAACAAAACAAACAAAGTAATTGGACTCCAAAACTAACTATTGAAAACTACTGGACTTCTACTCTGACAATGTTCCCAAACTCTGAGGACTGGTTTTTCTATCAGGACAATGCTCCTGGACTCAGCTAGGTCCATAAAGGTGTGGATGATGGACCACCAGATGAAGACCCTGTCATGTCCAGCCCAATCTCCAGACCTGAACCCACTTTGAAAACTTCTGCAGGAACATGGATGGTCACAGCCATGGAACATGTCTGAGCTTCTTGAATTTCTCTGCCAGGAGCTGCATAAAGTCATCCAACAGCAATGGTGGAGAACCAAGACATGTGAAAGCTGTCATTGAAAATCAGGGTTATTCCACCAAATATTGACGTCTGAACTTTTCCCAAGTTACAACATTAGTTTGTGTCGTTTAGAAATGAATATAAACTGGTTTTCTTTGCATTATTTGAGGTCTGAAAACACCTGCATTTTTTTTTCGTATTTTGACCATGTGTCGTGTTCTGCAAATACATGCTCTAAATAACAATATTTTTATTTGGAATTTGGGAGAAATGTTGTTGGTAGTTCAGAGAATAAAACAAAAATGTTCATTTTACTCAAACACATACCTATAAATGGTAAAAATCAGAGAAAGTGATAATTTTGCAGTGGTCTCTTTTTTTTTTTTTTTTTCCAGAGCTGTTGAAGAAATATACAAACACATTGTAATGTTTTGTTTTTTTTTAGATTGAAGAGACTTTGTGGAACCCTGTGTATCCATGTCTTTGTAACACAGGATATCATTTTTTTTTGTCTATTTTAACCTCAGAGAAAATGACACCGTTCGACCTGTCCACACCCTGCTCTCCAGCTCTGGACCCAGAGGAGGTTCGTTTGAGGAAGATGAATCGCAGGGCAAAGGTTATCCAGGAGCTTGTGCAGACTGAAAAGGACTACCTCACAGACCTGGAGCTGTGCATCAGAGAGGTGGTTCAGCCTCTTAGAAACCTGCAGGTAGATGGTTTGAGTCTCATGAACTGTCAATTTAACCCATACAAGCCGCTCCAAATGCACTGACAGAGATGTTCAGAGTCATAATCGTCGAAATGTGGTTCAACGAAACTCAAACTAAAAACAGTAGAATATCAAGGGGAGCCTCATATACTTTATGAAGTTTCCCTTGGCAAAGCAAATTTGTTCAGCAGCAAAAGGCAGCCAGACTACCATTCTGCTGTTATGACACTGGACAAGACAAGTTTCAGACAAAAAAAAAAAAAAAAGAGTAATTCTGTGCCGGAGATGGGCTAATTTCATTAAATTTTTTTATTAGATTAATCATGATGATGGATTAATCTGCAATAATAATTTTGACAGCCCTAATACAAATAAATAAATACAATCATACATTTAGAAGTTGATTTGGTAATTTTTTTGTGATGTAACGACTCTAATAGAAGTACAGGGTGACACAAAAAAACGGCAACTTTTTAACAATCCAATAAAACCAAGAGTGATGGAAAAAAAAATATTTTATTCATAGTAATTGAAACCTTAAAACATGCCATTTAAAAAACAATGATGGAATTTTCGTTTTTTTAAAATTACTTCCTGTAGATGGCGTCCTCCTGTACGAATGCATTCTTGAAATCTGCTTTTGAGATTCCTC
This sequence comes from Sphaeramia orbicularis, assembly GCF_902148855.1. Lineage (NCBI taxonomy): Eukaryota > Metazoa > Chordata > Actinopteri > Kurtiformes > Apogonidae > Sphaeramia > Sphaeramia orbicularis. Next base: position 46,447,643 of record NC_043957.1, read on the forward strand.
ATTGACCACTGCAACATCTCAGCTGGGATACTGTGAATTTCATCCTGAATTCTCTGTTTTAACTCATCCAGAGTTCTTGGTTGAGTCGTGTACACTTTACTCTTGAGATAGCCGCCAGTGGTTACTAAAATGGGGGTGTGTTTACTTGCTCAAGGTCACTGTCTCACAGTGCGGCCACTTGCTCATGTCTGCCAATACGCACTTCAAAAATTCCCGTTTTTTTGGGTCACCCTGTACTTGTACTTGTACAGGGTGACCATAGTAACCATTGGCGGCTGTGCGAGAATTGTTCGGTAACCGTGTGATCTCAAGATTCGGTAACGTTCCCTGGCCCCCTAGATCGCCAGATTTGTCTGTTTGTGATTTTTTCTTGTGCGGCTATCTCAAGAGTAAAGTGTACACGACTCGACCAAGAACTGTGGATGAGTTAAAACAGAGAATTCAGGATGAAATTCACAGTATCCCAGCTGAGATGTTGCAGCGGTCAATGAGGAATCTCAACATCAGATTTCAAGAATGCATTCGTACAGGAGGACGCCATCTACAGGAAGTAATTGTTAAAAAATGAAAATTCCATCATTGTTTCTTAAATGGCATGGTTTAAGGTTTCAATTACTATGAATAAAATATTTCTCTTCCATCACTCTTGGTTTTATTGGATTGTTAAAAAGTTCCTGTTTTTTTGTGTCACCCTGTATTAATGCAGGGGTGTCAACTCATTTTAGTTCAGGGGCCACATACAGCCTAATATGATCTAAAGTGTGCCAGACCAGTAAAATAATATAAATAATAGGATAAGAACTGATAAATAATGTCAACTCCAAAGTTTATTTTCTCTGTTTTTGAGTGAAAAAAGTCAAATTCCGTAATGAAAATGTTTACATCTACGAACCGTACTTGAAACTAACATGAACAAATATGAACCTGTACATTCGTTAAAAAAATAAGTGCAATTTTAACAATATTACACCTTAGTTTATCATTTATACATATGCATCACAACATACAGATCCCAGTGGATCTACAAATAGACACAACATTTAATAAGAGGTAGAATATTGTTAAAATTCCACATACTTCTCTTCAGAAATTTCAGGTGTTTCACATTTTTTGTAAAAGGCTAGTCTGTAAATGTAAACATTTTTGTGTAATTTTACTTTTTTTATACACTACAACAAAGAGAAAAATGTGTAGTTTTCATTATTTATAGGCTATTATGATAGTGTTTTACTGCTCTGACCCACTCTAGATGAAACTGACCTAAAATGATTCTAACATCCTTGATTGTGAATATCGTCAGTGTAATTTCTGCATTTCACAAATTCATCCCAGGGGCCAGATCGGACACTTTGGCGGGCCGGTTTTGGCCCCCGGGCCACATGTTTGACACCTTTGTATTAATGTAAATGTATCATTCTCAGATTTTGTTTGTTTTAACTTCCATTAGGGATGCACCGATGCCACTTTTTTCCTGACCGAGTACGAGTACTTACATTTGAGTACTTGCCGATACTGAGTACCGATATGAGTAGTTAACCCTTTCATGCATACTGGTCACTACAGTGGACAGTTATTCTACAGCTGTTCTCTTGTATATTCATGGGTTTTGTTGTTTTAGCTTCATATCTTCCAACACAGCACCATCACATACCCTGCAATTCATACCATTACTGTAACTTTGTTGTTCTTGATAAACCTGATCTGCAGTAACGTGTTTGAGTGTAAATAAATTGCTCATTGTTATTAGACTGCAATTTAAAAGTTTACTCAATCACAAAAACTTTTTTTTTTGCATATTTTCTCCATGAAGTGAGTAATAACTAGTATTAGAGTATGTTAAAATGTTAGAAAATGTCAGATTAGCATCATGAAAAATGTTTTTATTTCATAGTTTTCCACTTTCTGATGATGGATTTTAAATACACGTTTTGTTTTTTTTTAATTTTTGCTTCAAAAATTAAACACATGGTGTCCCGCTGAGTGGACATTTTTGTAACTCCATGAAAAATAGGTTCATAAATAAAATTCAATCACATTGTTTTTTTCATGCCTAAAGAGGAATAAAAACACTCTGGAAAAAAATCTCATCTAAGGTTTTCATAATTCATGCATGAAAGGGTTAATAATCCCATTCCAGTTCTTAGTTCCTTTTGTAAATGTGCTTTATCATTGTTGCCATTAGTTTTTTGAGAAGAAGAAGAAGAAGAAAGTCAGTAACAACAAACATGGAGACGACAGAGGTAACACTAATGTGATACTAATATTGCAGCGTTTTCACTAGTAAGATTTAAAAGTTTAGCTTCAGCAGGTAGAGAAAAGAGAAATGAGCGATTAGTTTCGTTTTCACTTCCGCTGGCGGGGGTCTGCACCGCTCCGTACTCCCGCTGGTATTCTTTTAATTTAATTTAATTTTTTTTAATTTAATTTATTTGCACAAAATAAAACAGCAATAGAAAAAACAACAACATTCAAACAAGTAACAAAATTGTGCAGGAGAGGTTAGAAGCCAAAAAGAAGGCTTATATGAATCCCTCCCCCTAAATGAACAATACACAAAAAAAAAAAAAAATTAAAAAATACAATATGACTGAAATAATAAACTAAAGTAAAAACAATAAAAATGTAATCCACATTACAAATCATCAAATACAAATCAAGTGATACACAGCTTTACATTTTTTCATGAATTAAAGTCCTTTTCAGATGCTTTTTAAACAATGATAAAGTAGATGTTGATTGAAGTTCAGGTCTTAGATTATTCCACAGATTTGGTCCACCATATTTCAGAGAATACTGACAGACTGAAGTTCGGCAGTACGGAAGATAAAATTTGCTTGAAAATCGTGTCGGAAAGTTGTGAATAACAGAAGACAACATAAAGAAACTGTGAAAAACTTTAGGAAGAATATGAGTTAAGTGAACATATTTGTACATGAAGACACAGGTCTGGTAAACATTCACATCAAAAACTGAGAGAAGATTGAATTTTTTGAAAAGAGGAGCAGATGAGTCGAGTCTCTTAGAAAAACTGATCATTCTTAAAAATTTCTTTTGAATTAAGAGAATCTTATTGATATACGTGGGACAGGTTGCCACCCAAACAGTATTGCAATAAATAATGTAAGGATAAATTAAGCAATAATAAAAAGTCAAGAAACAAGAATGATTTATCAATGAACGAACTCTGTTCAAAATGCCAATTGACTTCATGATTTTTTTACAGACAAGATTAATATGAGATGTCCAGGGCCAGATTAACACTTCATTGTACCCTGGGCAACAATATTCAAGGGCCCCATCATCACAACCTCAGGATCCCTATAATCTGGCAAAATACAGAATAAATTCCAGGAATATATGTAAATATACCCCATACTTCAATATCTAACTATCATCAAATGCATTTTGATGTACAAATGTGTAAATGCTCGTAGAACTACAAGTGCACCACTGTAGCCTCTTATTAAGGCCACTCACTTGCATATGATGATATGAAAACAAAACACATTAGCATCAGTATAATCTAAAATTGATCCACTACATTAGAAAGAGAGGGAAGTGTCCTCCATTTTCACAAAAAATAAATAAGAAACCATTTCCAAAGTATCCAGTATTTATTTAAGAACACTTTTGCCAACACAAATGTATTGAATTGTCAGAAAAAGCCCACAGACAAAACACAAACATAATCTGATAGAATCAGATATGACTTTTAAACAGAAATCCCCTTGTCACCTCAGAATTCAACAAGAGAGTTAAAGTAAGTGCAATGTAAGCATCTTGAACTCTGCTTTCTCTCAACAATAAACATATCTCAACATTTTCATGGAGCCATCACAAGGAAAAAATAAATATAATGCAGTATAATCTGCTAAAATAAACATTTTGGTCCCAGTTTAACTTTTAAACAGAAAACACATCACAATTCAGGGCATGTCAAGGCAAGGGTTAAACATTTTAATACTAAATACTACATATACTAAATACTATAAACATCTGGAAAACCGACAATTTCTCTCAAAGAAATACTTATCTGACCAATACAAAATTTGTATTCTAAATGATGGGGAAGTGCATGTTTAAATTTCACATTCCTGATTTTATTTGGCACATCTTACACTTAGCTGCTTCTCCATGTTTGCAATATTTTGATTCGCGTACGTTGCGTATGTTGCGTAGTTCTTGACGTCTCACATCCCGCTCAGTGCACGCACGTTGATTTGCATCACCGCTGATTCGCTTTTTGGACTGACCAATGAGGAGAGGGTCTCAGCTCATGGTCACAGACAGCAGGGTTTCTGTGCAGTGCAATGGCTTCGGGCAGTGGACAGTTTCATTTATGAGCAAAAGATAACCAGATATTTTCGTTATGCCCGAGATACCCAGGGCCCTTCAGAGGTCGCGGGCCCCTGGACAATTGCCCAGTTGCCCATATGGTTAATCCGGGCTTGGAGATGTCCAATTCAATTCTCCGTCTGGGTACGCATCCGCCAGCACCTGGAAAACGGATGGAATGTACGCAGAGGACGGACAGAACGCTGCATCTGTTTCTGTCTGTGTCTTTAACGTTACTTGCAGTCAGCGTTACTTTTATCACCGTCATTTATTTTGAAAAATCTCCACACTCTTCACACTCCCCACACATTATTCCTCCGCCGCGTACCTGCTGCACTGAACTGTGAATGTCACATGGCCGTACGTGGTATCGGTGTATTTGTATCAGATTATTTTCACAAGTATGAGTACACACACTGAGTATCGGAGCCGATGCCAATACTCATATCGGTATCGGTGCATCCCTAACTTCCGTAAGTGATGTAGAATATGTGTTAAACTGCATATGTTACACTGTGCTTTTGTGACTTGTGTGTCAGGTTGTGGACGTGGACCGGCTGTTCACTAACATGGAGACAGTGTGTGAGGTGTCAGCAGCCCTTCTTCACAGATTGCACGAGGCCATGGCCGACCCCGACCCAGAGGCAGTTGTCGTAGGTAATGCCACTGTGACTCCGACTGCCCGATTTGACAGTTTCCTGACTTTTACTGCACTGCTTGGCCACAGACGAAAGATTTCATTTCCGCTTTATCATTTTATAGGAGATGTATTCATCCAAGCAAAGGCAGCTCTAGAAGATGTGTATAAGATTTACTGCTACCATCACGACGACGCCAACATGTCACTCAAATCCTATGAAAAAGAGGAAGAAATAAAGCAACATTTCACAACTTGTGTATTAGCACTGAAGTAAGTCCAGTTACTTCCTCTAAACCAGGGGTGTCAAACATGCGGCCCGGGGGCCAAATGCGGCCCGCCAAAGGGTCCAGTTCGGCCCCTGGGATGTTTTTGCCAAGTGCAAAAATTCCACAGTCTTGAATTGAATTAAGCAAAAAAAATTAGCTTGAATTAAGGAAAAAATCTTGAATTAAGCCAAAAAAAAAAAACAAACCTAAAACCTTCAATTAAGTAAGAAAAAAAAAAATTATTCAATTAAGCCAAAAAAAAAACTTGAATTAAGTAAAAAAAAAATCTTCAATTAAGCCCCCCAAAAAATCTCAAATTTAGCAAAATAAATTTAATTAAGCCAAAAAAATCTTCAATTAAGTAAAAAAAAAATAAATCTTGGATTAAGCCAAAAAACAATCTTCAACTAGAAGCACTCGGAGAGCGCAGACCTCCGCCAAGGCTGATCAGTGGCCCCCCCCGTGGGCCCCCCCACCCCCGATCACCACCAAAATTTAATCATTTCTTCCTTATCCCATTTCCAACAAACCCTGAAAATTTCATCCAAATCTGTCCATAACTTTTTGAGTTATGTTGCACACTAACGGACAGACAAACAAACAGACAAACAAACAAACAAACAAACAAACAAACAAACCCTGGCAAAAACATAACCTCCTTGGCGGAGGTAATTAAGTAAAAAAAAAAAAAAAAAAAAGAAAGAAATCTTCAATTAAGTAAAAAAAAAATCTTGAATTAAGCCAAAAAAAAAAAATCTAGAATTAACAACTAAAAATGTTTTTCTTTGTTTTAGTGCAAAAAATAACATTAAATTATGAAAATATTTACATTTACAAACTATCCTATAACACTAAAATGTGAATAACCTGAACAAATATGAAGAACCTGAAATGTCTAAACAAAATTAAGCACAATTTTAACAATTTTTCTGCCTGTTTCTCAGTGTTTAGTGTCTTTGTAGATCTGATCCATAATGCACTTGGAGAAATGATACGTTGAGGAATAATATTGTTAAAATTGCACTAAGTTTTCTTACGTTTTTTAATTTAAATTTCAGTTTTTTCAGGGTTTTTTTTTTTTTTTTTTGATAGTTTATAAAAGTAAGTATTTTCATAATTTAATGTTTTTTGTTTTTTTTTTCTTTTTTACGCTAAAACAAAGACAAAAAATTGGAGTTGTCATTATTTGTAGGTTATTATGTTATTATTTTTCTGGTCCAGCCCACTTCAGATCAAATTTAGCTGAATATGGCCCCTGAACTAAAATGAGTTTGACACCCCTGCTCTAAACGGTTTTAGATTATTCCCTGATGTTCTGCACTTGGATTGCATGAAATCTTTGATGATGTTTGACCAGATATTTCTTTGTTTTCTTTACACAGGAGAATCTATGACCAACAGTAAGTATCTTTTAATGCGGAATTGATTTTCAGCGTAAAATCAGATGAATTCTGTACTGAAAGTTCAGCGTTATCATTTTACACTGCAAAAATTAAAATCTTACCAAGTGTATTTTTTCTCATTTCTAGTCAAAATATCTCATCACACTTAACCCTTTCATGCACGAATTATGAGAACCTTAATCAAGGTTTTTGTCCCTGAGTATTTTCATTTCTCTTTAATCATGAAAAAAACAATGTGATTGAAAATTTTCTTCAGAAAAATAAATAGAATACTTTTTTTTTTTTTAATTAAAAAATGTTAAAAAATACATTTCAAAACAAAAAAGTAATGATAATAAAAAAAATTCTCATGAACCTATTTTTCATGAAGTTGTAACAATGTCCTTTCAGCTGGACACCATGCGTTTAATTTTTGAAGTGAAGAAACATGTACTTACTGAGAAATTGTGTGAAAACTATAACTATGACGCTCAGAGGAGATCTGCGCAATGTTACCAGTTCATGTCAGAAAAGATGTAATGTAATGTGTGAAAACTTTAACCCTTTCATGCACACTGGTCACTACAGTGGACAGCCGTTCTACAGCTGTTCTCTTGTATATTCATGGATTTTGTTGTTCTTTTTGTTTTTGTTTTTTACACATATCTTTATTAAAGTTTTAAGACACTACATATCTTTTTTGACATGAATTGGTAACATTATGTAGATCTCTCCTGAGCATAAAGCCCCAGAATCACAAGCCCTCCCCATAGTTTTCACACAATTTATCAGTAAATTCATGTTTCTGTGCGTCAAAAATTAAAAGTGTGATGTCCAGCTGAGTGAACATTTTTGCAGCTTCTTGAAAAATAGGTTCATAAGATTTTTTTTCATTATTTTTTTTAATGTATTTTTAATTTCTAAAAAATTCTTATTGTTATTTTTTTAATTCTTATTATTTATTTTTCAAAAAAAAATTTTAATCGCATTGTTTTTTTTCACGCCTAAAGAGGAATAAAAACACTCAGGAAAAAAATTTGATTAAAGTTCTCATAACTCGTGCATGAAAGGGTTAATAAAGATATATACAAAAAAAAATAAACAACAAAATCCATGAATATACAAGAGAACAGCTGTAGAATAGCTGTCCACTGGAGTGACCAGTATGCATGAACGAGTTAAAATAAGACATAATCACCTAAAGAGTAACTTTTCAGTGAGATAACTTATTTTTAGACAATAGATGTTGCAAATCTTATTTCAAGAATTCCTACCAAGATAATTTTTACTTGTTCCATTGGCAGATTTTTTACTTGAATTAAGCTAAATAAATAAATAAATAAATAAATAAATAAATAAATAAATAAATAAATTAATTAATTAATTAATTAATTAATTAATTGATTAATCTTGAATTAAGCAAAAAAAAAAATCTTGAATTATGCAAAAAAGTGAAAGTTATCTTTTATCAAGATAATTTTCACTTTTTTGGTTAATTCAAGATTTTTTTTTTTTGCTTAATTCAAGTAAAAATCTGCCAATGGAGCAAGTAAAAATTATCTTGGTAAGATTTCTTGAAAAAAGATTTTCAAGATCTATTGTCTAAAAATAAGTTCTTATATCTCACTGAAAAGTTACTCTTTAGGTGATTATGTCTTATTTTAAGTGTGATGAGATATTTTGACCAAAAATGAGAAAAATGCACTTGGCAAAATTTAGATTTTTGCGGTGCGATTATTGTTTTGATTCACATTTAATTCTGATTTACTTTGTCACGTATTTCCAACATCTTTTCCTGGTCACTGGTCTGATTGTTTTCTATGATATATTCATTTGCCCAGATGTAAATCTAACTTGTTAGATATGGGCTCACTGCTCATTAAACCGGTCCAGAGGATCATGAAGTACCCGTTGCTGCTTAGGGAGCTGTGGCAGGCCACACCTGAAGATCACCCTGACTACCAGCCTCTACAAGAGGCATTCACTGCTGCAAAGATCATTAACATAAACATCAACGAGTTCAAGAGACGGAAGGATATAGGTGAGACTTGCCAGATAAAATCAACAGTTTTGCGACGTATGGAATTTACCACCATTAAACCACTGATAACTTTGGTGCCATATTTGTCTTAATTCTCAGTCATGAAGTATAAGAGGTTGGAAGATGAAGGCACATTGAGGGGAAAATTAAACAAGTTCAACATTCACTCAATCCGGAAGAAAGGAGACAGGTTTGCTGGTTATCTCAAGATTCTGACTGGAGTTGAACCACAGGTAAATATCCATTTTTAACCCTTAAAGACCTAAAACTTTATTTCAGTGGCAACTTCCGAATTAATCTTTATAATATTATCCTCTGCATTTTGCATTTTCCTGTGTTTAATTACTGACAACCATAAAGGCTCAGAGTAAATTCAAAGGTTATTATATCAAACTGAAAATAAAAGAAGCAAAATTAAAAAATGATCAACTGAATGTAAAAATACAACCACTGTCATTTGTCAAATTACATGGATTTTAATGGTTAACTAGAAGCACTCGGAGAGTGCAGACCTCCGCCAAGGCTGATCAGTGGCTCCCCCTGTGGGCCCCCCCCACGCCAAGGAGGTTATGTTTTTGCCAGGGTTTGTTTGTTTGTTTGTCTGTCTGTTTGTCTGTCCGTTAGTGTGCAACATAACTCAAAAAGTTATGGAGAGATTTTGATGAAATTTTCAGGGTTTGTTGGAAATGGGCCCCCCCGTGGGCCCCCCCACCCCCGATCACCACCAAAATCTAATCATTTCTTCCTTATCCCATTTCCAACAAACCCTGAAAATTTCATCAAAATCTGTCCATAACTTTTTGAGTTATGTTGCACACTAACGGACAGACAAACAGACAGACAAACAAACAAACAAACCCTGGCAAAAACACAACCTCCTTGGCGGAGGTAATTAAAATAATTGTTGTAGAAGATGATGGTGTTTCCATGTTCACTACGGAACCTCTGAACATCTAAATAAGATGCATCTGATCCTGTTGAAAAGCTGAGAAACTGTATTTTACCTGAATTATTTCAACTTATCGATTGGATGGGTGCTTCAAACATTATTAAACATTTCAGATGAGTTGGTGCTTTGGGTCACTGGCTCTGGTTAGATCTCTGAGGTTTAACATGTGGAAGTGAAACAAGAATAATCAGAGTTTTTGTGCATTTTGCTAGTATGAAATTAAACTCTTCAAATTGTATTTTTCAAGGTGAGAGATGAGGTGTTTGATAGAGAGGAGAAGCTGTTCAGGAGTCTGGAGAAAGCTGTGAGGCAACTGGTCAAGAACGTCCAGTGTTATCTGCAGTACACTCAGGTAGGTGAAAGTAGACCAAATCATAATGACGAAGCACACATGGTAATGCTTCTACTTTGTTGTATTGTGGGTCTTTTCTCTGATTGTTTGTTTTTTTTTTGTTTTTTTTTTCTTGCAGGAAATGGTGTCTGTGGCTGTCCAGAGTGTCCAGGATTTAGAGAACGTAGTCAAAGATCGAAACAAAAATGACAAGAACGGCTTGTACCACAGCAATGGAAATGATCCTTATAAGCACTTTGTAGGTACCACTGTTGTTGCAAAAATATGTGAGGCTGAAGCTTTTATTTTTATTATAGACAACTTTGCTCATAGACCCTTTGTCATTGTGTGTCTGCTCACTGCAAAAAAGGCATGTACAAAAATAAGAAAATTACACTCAGTATTGAGTTAAATGTCTTATGTCAAGTAAAATTAAACTGCCAGTGCAGAAAGAAAGTTTTAAGAAAACATTATGTAAGGATTACAGGGTGGCGAAGCAAAATTTACAATGAACATTTAGTTGTTTTTTTCTCAGCAGGCACTACATCAATTGTTTTGAAACCAAACATATATTGATATCATAATCATACCTAACACTATTATCCATACCTTTTCAGAGACTTTTGCCCATATGAGTAATCAGGAAAGCAAACGTCAAAGAGTGTGTGATTTGCTGAATGCACTCGTCACACCAAAGCAGATTTCAAAAATAGTTGGAGTGTCCATAAAGACTGTTTATAATGTAAAGAAGAGAATGACTATGAGCAAAACTATTACGAGAAAGTCTGGAAGATACTATTAAAGAAGAATGGGAGAAGTTGTCACCCGAATATTTGAGGAACACTTGCGCAAGTTTCAGGAAGCGTGTGAAGGCAGTTATTGAGAAAGAAGGAGGACATAGAATAAAAACATTTTCTATTATGTCAATTTTCTTGTGGCAAAAAAATTCTCATGACTTTCAATAAACCAATTGGTCATACACTGTCTTTCAATCCCTGCCTCAAAATATTGTAAATTTTGCTTCCCCACCCTGTACAGAATGCTAAAATTCTTATTTGAAGCAGAATCAAATTGTTTCGTCTTCATAGCAACGTTTTTTAATCGATCTAATTAATCTAATCACACACACATTTCATTTTGCATGAGCAAACAGACACAAGAAAGAAGGGAATATTTATATTTATTATTTATTCATTTATTTATTTATTTATTTATATTTATTATTTATGCGATAGCTTAGCCGATGTGCAAGTGTTAATCCCCTACTATCATATGCTTCATGTTAATGTGGTATTTTAAGCTGTAAGTGCTTCAGTGAAAAGAAAACTTCTTCCTGCAGACTATGCACAATACTTTATGTCGGTCGACTGTTCCGTCTTGCGTTTTTTTTGTTTTCATATTTCCATCCATAGGGCCATTGTTTTGTTTAGCGTCTTCCATCTTTATGGGTTGGTTCTGCTGCCTGTCACTACTGGATCAACTGCCCATTTGCACATGTGCGATGGTAACTCTACTTGGACAAACTGCCTCATTCACCCAACTTGTGACAAACACTTTAAGTGCATATATATTCCCTTCATTCCTGAGTCTGTTTGCTCATGCAAAATGAAATACGATTAATATAAATTAAAAATTAATGATATTTAAACGTGATTAATCAAAATTAATCCACAGCAACCCTGTGATTAATCTGATTAAAAATTGTAGTTGTTTGACAGCACTAATATTACATATAATATACATATGTAGTCTTATGAAGATGTAATGACTTGATAGCCATGTGTAGGCAAAACTGCATAAAACAAGTAAAAAAAAAAATTCTTGAGGGCAAACAGTTACTGTGTCCTCCATACTCAACCCCAAACAATGTTACTTGTTTTGTTATAAATATTGCTTAAAACTGGTTTTAATATCTAAGTGGGGTAGCGCAAGATAAAAATTCTTGGAACTAGTCAAATAATCTGAACAAGGTAAACTCTCAATAAGTAAATGAATCTAAAATATGATCTTTCAAGGGAAATATTTCATATTCCAGTCAGTCAGTCCAAGTCAGATCTTCCTTTTTTGCAGTGTCTCTTGCGTTTTCTTCCATAAAACTGGACCTCTAAAACTTGACCCTCTAATAACTCTGTCTCCTTCACTTTCCTGCCCTTCTCTGTCTACACTTTGAACAGATGCCAACTCAGAGTTAAATGTGCCTTTGTGTTTGGTTCTGTCTCCTGAATCTGCTCACTGTTGCCTCAAACCAAAGCAGAATTAAGCTGAATAAGTGCAAACATATCAAGAGAAAGCAAAGAACACACTTTTTAAAAAATCTACTGTGTCCTAAAATCACAACCTGACAGTTGTAACTGATAAATGCTTTCAGGAATCACAATATTTTCTCCAAAAAGAACCCTGGTTTTTGCCTGAATGTGCAGCCTTTGTAATGTGTTCCTAACCACATCAGATTAACTTTAATATGTCTGCTTGAGTCTTATTATAAGATGAAGAACATCTCTGCCGTTTTTCAGTTTGCCTGCATACAAAAAAAGCTGCAGGAAATCTGTCATTGTTATTCAAGGTGAAGTTTAAAGCGTACAGTATGTTGTCCTCTTGAACAACATGACATTGAAGTAGAGAAACAGCTGCTTACTACACTGCAAAAATCAAAATCTACCAAATGTATTTTTCTCATTTCTAGTCAAAATATCTCATCACACTTAAAATGAGACATAATCACCTAAAGCACGGGTGTCAAACATGTGGCCCGGGGGCCAAATCCGGCCCGCCAAAGGGTCCAGTCCGGCCCCTGGGATGAATTTGTGAAATGCAAAAATTACATTATATTAACAATCCTTTTAGTTCAGGTTCCACATTCTGACCAATTCAATCTCCTGTGGGCAGGATTCAGTAAAATACTATCATAGTAATATATAAAAAATAATGACAACTCCAAATTTTTCTCTTTGTAAATGTAAATATTTTCATGTATTTACACTGAAGCAAAGTATAATTTTGGAAAAAAAAAAAAGTGAATAACCTGAAATGTCTTAAGAGAAGTAAGTACAATTTTAACAAGATTCTGCCTGTTATTAAATGTTTTGTGTGTCTGTAGATCCACTGTGATCTGTAAGTTATAATGTACATGTGTAAATGATAAACTGAAGCATAATTTTGTTAAAATTACACTTATTTTTTTTTCAGTTTGTTCATGTTATTCACATCTTTTGAAAAGATAGTTTGTAGATGTAAACCTTTTCATAATGTAAATTAACTTTTTTCGCTCTAAAACATAAAGAAAAGTTTGGAGTTGACATTATTTAGATATTATTATGTTATTATTTTACTGGTTCGGCCCACTGCAGATCAAATTTAGCTGAATGTGGCCCCTGAACTAAAATGAGTTTGACACCCCTGACCTAAAGAGTAACTTTTCAGTGACATACTGTATACAAACTTATTTTCAGACAATAGATCTTGAAAATCTTATTTCAAGACATCTTGATAATTTTCATTTGTTCCATTGGCAGATTTTTTTTTGCTTGAATTAAGCAAAAAAATAAAATAAATCTTGAATTAAGCAAAAAAAAAAAAAAAAAAAATCTGCCAATTATCTTGGTAAGATTTCTTGAAATAAGATTTTCAAGATCTACTGTCTAAAAATAAGTTCATATATCTCACCGAAAAGTTACTCTTTAGGTGATTATGTCTTATTTTAAGTGTGATGAGATATTTGGACTAGAAATGAGGAAAAATACACTTGGTAAGATTTAAATTTTTTGCAGTGTAGAGAAAATATTCAACTTCATTAAAATTCCTAAAAGTAATGTAAATTAACCTGTTGCATGTGCAGAACACATAACTCACTATAGCATTGGAAAATGACAGTCGACCAGCCTCATCTACTGTCATTTCATTTCTTTCTGAATCCAGAAAGAGTGTGTGGAGCGTCTGGTCCTCGCCCCCCTCTCCTCCCTGCAGGGCATGTTCACCGCCCCACAGAAGCTCATCCAGAAACGATATGACAAATTACTGGATTACTGCAGCCGCCTGGAGCGCTCCTCCTCTTTATCATCTTCATCATCCGCCTCTTCCTCCTCCTCTCCATCACTGGTGTCAGAAGACCAGGGGCCCGCCAGGAGGGATTACGAAGCCCTCAATGCTTTGTTGGTGGAGGAGCTACAGAGGTTCAACATGGCTGCGTACACTATCCTGACCAACTGTGTGGTGTATCTGGTGACACTTCTCAGAGGGTTAATGGATAAAATACTGCTCCCTGCTCCATCCATACACCAGCTACCAGTGAGGATCCCATATGTCATTTACATCCTGAGACTCCAGAGTTATTTAATTCATTTTTTATTTTCTTTTAAACCTTCAGTTTGAGATTTTATTTCACTTTTATATATTTTAGTTCTGAGCATGTTACTGTAGTTTAGTTTTCCATTTAGTGTCTATGCAAGTCTTAGTTTTTTTTGGGTATTATAAGGAAAATAATTATATAGAAGCTGAAAAATATGGGATAATGGAATGCATGACAGCAGTGAGTTTTACAAAGCCATGTTTTTTAAATTAATGGCTCTATATTGTGCAAAGCTTACACACCAAGAACTATCAACACAGGGGGAATTTTAAAAAATAGATTTTTATAAATATTTTTAAGTCTAGTTTGTGTACTTTGTAGTTTTTTGTTCAGTACTGAAAGCTGTCATTTTTATTTTTATTTGTTTCCAATTTTTTCCCCCTTTTTATTCTTTGTTGGCTATAATTCCCTGTACATATTTCATCCTCAGTCTATTGAAATAGAATTTTAAATGTGTTATATCTTTCCCTTTCCAGGCTCCATTATCAAACATTGTAGAAGTGCAGAACAGCATCATGGATGAACTGAGCAATCTGACTTTTGTGAAGGATAATGCACAGAAGCTAATGGAGCGCAAAGTCAGCTTTGAGAGACAACGAGACAAGAAAATAACGGTAATCAAGAGGCAGAAGGAAATATAATTCCACAGACTCTCCAGACTTAATATTTCATTTAGGTTCATTATTTCAGATCCCTGATCAATTGTGTAATTGCCTAAAACATTTTATTGTCTCCAGGTTGAAAATCCAACATATTCCTCAGGTCTTTATGATTTTTGAACCATTTCCAAGTCACATATAAGCAGTTATAAGTCTTATCAAAGGCAGACACAGAAAACAGCTCCAGGCTGTGATTAACTGGGACACTTGGCAACCCAAAGTTCCACCAGGTATTTATCCTGGGAAAATAGTGCATGTATGTGTGTAGGTGGACACAGGTGCACACACATCTGTACATAAATGAGAGTGCTTGTGTGTGGTCATTTGAGCAAATCTATTTGCAGCTTCAGCGCCAGAAAGCTTATTACCTTTCACCCTCTTTAGAATAATCCTACATGCTAACAACCAGCAGTACACCTACATTTGCCCACACACCATACTCATACTACTGCACTTCAAATAAGTACGCTTTTGTGTTGCACTGTCCACCAGATGCCGGAGGTGCAGCATCAAACCGAAGAAGAGCGCACCTGGTTGCTGGCAGAGTACCCACTGAACCGTCTGTACCAGCTGAAGAGGAAGTGTAATGGCTGCCAGGAGCAGGACCTCAGCCTGCTGGAGGGAGAACTGGTGGCCCTGCTGGAAGATACAGACCCATTAGGCAGCAGCAGCCGCTGGCTGGTTCACACAGGAGGCAAGTGTGTGTGTGTGTGTGTGTGTGTGTGTGTGTGTGTGTGTGTGAGTGTAGGTGTGTGTGTGTGTGAGAGAGAGAGAACAAAGACCCTTGGGGCAGAGGTAACTCTTCGTGCATACTTTTAGTAAGACATATAACAGTGAATTAAGTTATCACACTAAACTATCTCCAAGTATGGCAGGTATAGGCTTCCCTGAACACTCGTTCCTCTGTGAATAGACCTGCATCTATTAGACGACTGAGTCTGTAAAGACACACCAAACTTTACTTTCTGACACTGACGAGTCAGCATACAAGAATGAGTCCCAGGGGCTCCTGTGATGTCATGGTTGCTGGTGCCTCTTTGCCTTCCTCTGGAGATGGTTGCCTCACAACAGGACCAGCTCAACAGCTTGTCTCCTTCTCCCCTCTACATCTCACAGCAGCACCTGAGATCCCCACGTCTTGTTTGGAACAAACTGCTGCACATTGTAAGCAGTGTTACTTAGAGTACAAAGCCTCTCCCTCTGGGTATTCAGAAACAAGGACGGAGAGATGCGGCTTGCGTGTGTCTCTGTACTCTGCAATAACAAGTTCTTATGAGCTTTGGAAAAAAAAAAGTGTCTGTATGTTTCTTGGTGCGAAGTAGATTCTTCACAGACTTGTCTTTTCCTTTGGGATTACAAGTATTCCCAAGAAGTTGTTGTTCATCCTTCTGTTTATATCAGCAATATGAATATGCTTGCATCATATTTACACAATCTTAAGGCTTCTAAGTGTAAATGGATTTAAGATTTTGTTGGCAAAAGCTCTGTTTTTTTAACCCCACAGCTTTTATGATAGATGCAAAAAATTCTCTCCAGTAATTATCTTCAAAATGCAATTACCTGTTTTATGGAAAAGTCTTCTGTAGTTTGACCTGAGATCCCTCTACAGACATTTCAAGGGTCAGTTCATTCTAAATATCCTAACCGTTTGGATAACACAATGACGTCACATTTTTCGCTATGCAAGAAATGTAAAAACAACACTGTTGTGGGCTCGCATACTTCAAATATATTATATTTCAGTGCTAATCTCATTCACTCCTGTTTCCCTGGGGTGGAGGCACAGGGGTTAGAAGCAGATATGTGTCTGTGTTTATTTGTATTTTGGATGTCTTAGTTATGCATCTTGACAAACTTTCCCCTTGTGTCACTGTCAGGTGCACAAGGCTACGTCTACTCCACTTTCCTGAAGCAGTACAACCCTCTGAGGGACTCACAGCGGGCAGGACACATGGCCAAAGATCAGCAGCAGCAGCAGCTGGCTGCCATGGTGGACGAGGACTTCGATGACCTCAGTCTGTTTGTGTCAGGCAGCGGCAACAGCAGCTTGCGTAGCTTCAACCTCAACACCACCGACAGCAGCTCGATCCTCTCTGGACTACAGGGGGAGCCGGAGAGCCCCGAAGACCTGGAGGACACATCGGACAGCGACGCTCAACAGGTACAGATGGTGGCTCACACTTTTCTTAATATTTATTACTTGCAAACTACCAACTACACTGGTAGACGCTGAACTACAGCAAAATTGTCCAGGGGAAATACACTTAATGGACAAAAGTATAGGGACACATTGAATTCAGGTGTTTCTTTTCTAACAGCGGTCTGGATAACAAAACATTAACAATAAATATTATAATATAGTTTTATATATATTAATAAATATCATTGCATTGGTTAACTTTGTTTAAATTGTTATCTTTTCTTCCAAAATTCCTCAGAAATGGTTTTACTTAATTTCTCTCTACATTGATTTTGTTTGTTTTGTTCATCATTTCATTTTTTTTTATGCATGACCATGATTTTAAATGTTCTACCTTTAAATTTCTAAAACATTGTTTGTGCTTTAACTGTAAATAATAATTTTCTACCACAACTAACCATCTAATTTCTTCACAACTCACTTAGGAAGAAAAATTTAATTTTAAAGGAAATATTGATGTTTATCTCAAATCAGGATCAACAAGACATTTTATGTAGCCATGATGTGCCCCAATATTTTTGTCCATATAGTTTATAAACACCAATATAAAAAAAAAAACAAACGAATCAATGTTGAGAGAAATTAAATAAAAACCATCTCTGAGGCATTTTTGAAGCAAAACTAACTAATACAATGTGATATTTATTACAATATAAAACTATATTATGACCAGTGCAGTCAAACAATTAAAATTTTTAATTAGATTAATCAAAGGGTTGCCGTTGATTAATTTTGATTAAATATAATTCATTTTTAATCTATATTAATCACGGTTCATTTTGCATGAGCAAACAAACTCAAGAAAGAAGGGAATATATATGCAGTTAACATGTTTATTAAACACCTTCAACAGTTTCAACAAAACAACTTGAAACAACTGTTTCGTTTTGTGTGGTTTTTTTGTCCTCATATTTCCATCCAGAGGATCACCATGCTGTTTAGCGTGTTCCATCTTTAAGGGTTGGTTCTGCTGCCTGTCACTACCGGACTAACTGCCCATTTGCGCATGTGTGATGCAAACTCTATTTGGACAAACTGCCCAAAATGCATTACCAGAGACGTTCAGAGTCATTCTGCGCTGCAGATGGGTTAATTGTGTTAAAATTTTAATCAGATTACTCATGATGACAGATTAATCCACATTAACGTGTTAATTTTGACAGTCCTAATTATAACATTTGTCATTATTGTTTTGTAGCCCAGACCCCTGTTAGAAAAGAAACACTTGAATTCAATGTGTCCCAATACTTTTGTCCATATAGTGTATGTAGTTCAGGAAACCAAAGCATTATTTAAGACACAATGTGCTTGTGATACTATATAATAGAAAATAATACCACTCAGTTGTGTTTGTTTCAACTATAATATAAGTTTCCAAAACATAAAAAATTCCACGCATGTAGAACAATTAAAAAAAAAAAAACACACTGAACTTGCACCCTTTAAATATGGGCCTGTTTTTTTTTCCCCACGTTTACAAAATCTTTTACAGTTGAGACAATAAGCCACTATTTTATTTCCTACTTTTCTACCATATTTTCTGAATTGGCCTGAACAGTCAATATAAAATATACTCCTTAACATACATTTTTGTATTTATGTGTGTGTAATGATTGTAGCTCAGACTGTATACCTATATACTCTTATCTTGTATGTATATCACATGACTAAAATTGTACGTTTTGTCAGTTGTTCTCATGTAGCTGGGTAAATAAGTTGGGCCTCAGTGATTCTTCCTTAGGCTTCATGATGACGTTGCTATTATTGCAACTTTTGCACAAAGGTCAAGTGTATGGTGGTGAATGCAATTACAGTACAAAAGAATATTGAAATAGGAATTAAAAAATATTCATTTCTGTCCTTTTATGGCCCAACATATAATAATAAAATAAAATAAAATAAAAATAAGTTTGCATGTTCTCCCTGTATCTGCGTGGGTTCTCTCCGGGTACTCCAACTTCCTCCCACCGTCCAAAGACATGCACTGATAGGTTAATTGGTTAATCTAAATTGCCCATAGGTGTGAATGTTAGAGTGATTGTTTGTCTCTACATGTTCAGCCCTGTGATGAACTGGCGAAAGGTCCAGGGTGTACCCCACCTTCACCCATAAGTAGCTGGGATAGGCTCCAAGCGACCCCCGTGACCCTAGTGAGGATAAAGTGGGTTCAGAAAATGAATGAATGAATGAATAATAATAAAAACTAGAAAAGCACTCGGAGAGCACAGACCTCCACCAAGGTAGATCACCCCCCCACCCCCCCCACCAATCACCACCAAAATTTAATCATTTGTTCTTTGTGCCAGTATCAACATTTCCTGAAATTTTCATCCAAATCCACCCATAACTTATTGAGTTATCTTGCACACAGACAGACGCTGGCAAAAACATAACCTCCTTGGCGGAGGTAATAATAATAATACTAATAATAATACTAACAATACTACTACTACTACTACTACTACTACTACTACTACTACTACTACTACTACTACTAATAATAATAATGATAATAATTCACACTCTGACCATTCATACACCAGTGTGAGCAGCAGCACTGAAGGCAAGGAGGGTGAAGTGTCTCGCCCAAGGACACAACAACGCATGACTAAGACAGAGCGGGATTCGAACCACCAACCCTTCAGTTATTAGACCTCCTGAGTCATGGCCGCCCCAATATGTAGTTTATTGTTTCAGAAATTAATTGCACATAGATAAAAATACTATTTGAATAACTACGCATGTATTAATGTAGTTTCGCAACAAGAAATTGCAGAAAACATCGCTATACTTATAGAGCGTGGTAATACTATTGTATTTCCAAGCACGATGGCGATTACGTTGCTTGAGTAAAATGACGTACCTGAGTTTTAGTTTCCAGCAGCTGTCAGTGTCCTGTGAAAGGTTTTGTAAAAATCCACCATCACAAAGATCTACAGACCTCAGTGCACGACTGTGTGGCTGTACATAAATGTGGGGACAGACCTTTTAAAACTGCAAAATGAAACAAACCGTATCCGAATTTCAACAACATGACATTGAAGCAGATATCACCCAGATCTCATAACCAGTATAACTGGGTTTTCCGACTGTTCCTCACTCAGGAGGGTTCACCTATAAAACATTGGGTTGATATTATATAGAGGCAGTAAAACCAAGGCGTGCAGGTATATAGACTGGATGAGATAAAGTTGTGTGAAAGCACACTTGATAGTTTTACAGTTGTCCCTGTCTGAAATTATATTAGGTGAATAATATTACATGACAACAAAACTGTCACGCTGGTTTAAGTCTTCAGTGTCTATTTCCAGCTATCTTTTTTTTTTATATGACTGTGATTTTTATCATAACATGACATAATAACTGGTCTTACAATGTTAAATATTTACAAGGGTCATGTCATTGCACATTAGGACAAAGACTGTTCATGTGAAAAAATAACAAACAGTCCCCCCTGCTGGATATGAAGGGAGATACAGTTTGGTATTAAATCTCCATGTTGATTTATTTTAAAAGCTAAAAGAAAATAAATACAGCGCCTTAGATTATGTTCTCTATTACATAAACCATAACACATATCTTGTAAATGTGCTCCTCTTTGGATTCTTTGGAAGATGTCATATTTCTAATCATCTGATCTGTATTTGCTTCCATAGTTTTATGCTGTATATGCATTTCAAGCCCGCTGTGACCAGGAGCTGACCCTACAGGAGTACCAGCATGTCCGAATCCTCCAGTTCTGTGACCTGGGAGGCAATAAGGAGTGGTGGTTGGCTGAGGCTAATGGACAAAAAGGTTACGTCCCTGCCAACTATCTCGGCAAGATGTCCTATGCATAAATAAACAGTAGCAAACAAGAGAACGAAACCAAAAAATAGGACCAATGGCTTTGTATCTCACCAGCGTGTTCTATCAAGAATCAATAATCAGTTGAATTTGTGAGCTTGTCAGGTTCTGCCGCTGTGGTTTGGATACAGGAGATCAATCTTCCAATATAAGGATAACTCAATTAATTAAATTAAAGTCCATATATGGGTGCTTCTATGACTAGTCCCTAAAAACAGGACATGAGGGCTAAATATTCAAACCAGATGTAGACCTATATTATGAAGCAAGTTTGGAAGTACTTTGGGTCTATTTTAAAAAATAAATATTTACTGAGATAAAAGAGATAAAAGATTCTGTTGGGTTTCTGTAAATTGGCTTACAGTCTGGTTTTGACCAACTCTATATATAAAGTGTCATGAGATAACTTTTTTGTTGCAATCTGGTGCTATATAAATAAAATTTGATTGATTGAGTGATTTAATTGGTTTTCCCCTATAAGTCGCTTTGGAAAAAAGCATCTACCAAATGCATAAACATAAACGACATTTTTTATGTATTATTGTAATACAAAAATCCGCATGTAACACAGTATAAAAAGGACACGAAAATTACTACTATTGCTATTTTTCGAATATCTTTTTATTCTCTCAGGTACATTTTGGGAGTTAAACTAATTATGCAAGGCAGAGTGTTTCACAAAAATGACCACTGTTGCAAATCACTCACCATTTGTGTTTAAATGGGCAGGTTCTGTGTGTAACGCTAGTGGACACGATGGGTTACACACAAAACAGGGAATGAGACTGAGATTCATGAAAAACCTGCATGTCTGGATTAGAAAAACCACTAGGATCCTCAAATTTAACACAGTGTCTTTATTTATAGTGCTTTGTAAGACTATTTCAAGCCATGTTTTCAAGATAAAATGACACCTAGGTAGTTTTTCCTGTCCCACTTTTAGCCCCAATATTTATTAAAGATTTATTAATTTTAGGATGGCCCAAAGCAAGAGTGTAATTTTTTTTTATATTTATCTGAGGTCATCATTAGGTACATCCTGGGGGGAAATATGGCTAAATTTCTGTTTTATTATTGGGTCAAAAAAGCTGGCTAAGTGCAAGGTATCAAAATAACCTCAGTTTCATAGAAGCACCCATATGACTTTGTATCAGTGCTCAATAGTAAATATATTGATAACTCTAACCATTTTCTTTTTTATAAGACATCAAAATATGTCCAAGCATAAGTAAAGGCAAATTTTAAATGTTTCAAAAAACTTGTCAAAAAAAAAAAAAAAAATTAAATAAAAACTGTGAACAGAATTTGTAGACATTGTCCAAAGGAAGCTACATATAAAGTTTTGTCAGAGAAGATGTTTGAAGAAATTGCTAATGAAGACGTCGGACACAGCGCCACATCCCGCAGCCGCCCAAACACACCTCCCTACTTAGTCCTGCTCAAAGAACCTTCAGTTCTGTTTCATTGAAGTCCAACTTGCACTACTTGAGGTCACACAGCTCATACCGAAAGTGTTGATGTTTAATCTTTAACGGAGATTTATCCCAAGAGAGCTCACCAATGAGACTTCACCACTAACCTGTGATGGATAATGGTAGGAAAATACTGGGCACTATGCAAGAGCACTTTTTGTACTTCAGTGTTGCTAAATTTAAATCGATTTATTGGTGAAGTAAATTTTATACAAGATGTGATTTATAGATGAAGTAAATCCTATATGTGAAATGATTTATATGTGAGGTGCTGTAAATGTTATGAAATGAAGAAATCTATAGTTATTGTTTATTACGTGAATAAAAATGGCCTCTGTGAAAACGTTTGAGTCTTCGTTTGTCCGATAAATGCTACACATTCAGAGAAACTACGTCTACAAAGTTACTGCAAATGCCAGTTTATAAGAAGAGAATATTTAATGATGCTCATTAAAAAAAAAACAAGAAAAAAAAAAAAAAAGTGACACTGACTTTCTCAACGGTTAGATGTGTTAGGACAAAATGAGGCACACAGAGTCCAGCAGCATTTACATTAAGTAAGATTCAAGTATTTGACTGGATGGTGTTACTCCATGTACACGTGGTCTTTTAATACAAACATAAAGCTCTGGCACTAATTCCACTTAGTTTAACCCATAAAGACCCAGTGTTATTTATGCATCAGTTCCAAAATATTTTGTTCTTTATATTTAACTTTTAAGGGATTTATCACAACTTATGACATAACCCTCTGTATTTCATGGTTTTTTTTTTCAGTGTACATCAGCTATTTTCCTATATTTAATTCACTGATCATGTGGATGTTCATAAAAGCTCAGATTAAAGTTGATGGTTATCACAGAAACAGAAAAAAACGGAAGAAATAGTGACTTTTTCAGCAAAACGTATCATTAATTGAACATAAACTCAGTGTCTCCATCCACTGTCATTGATCCAACTCCATGGGTTTTACTGGTGAGTCAATGTTGTAGAAGATGACGGTGTTTCCACGTTCATTACAGAGCCTCTGAACGTCCAAATGGGTCATATCTGATGACCGTGAAAAGATGACAAACTGCACTTTTACACCATTTTTTTTTTTTTTTTTTACATGTATTGATAGGTTTAGTGGTTCAAAAGTTATTAAACGTTTTAGATCAGTAGATGGTTTTGGTCGTTGGTGGCTGTTTGGGTCTTTATGGGTTAAGCATTTATTTCTGACGCCTCCAAACTTGACTCATTTCTTCAGTTTCTTCTGTGCTGCTTTCTTCTTCACCAGTTGTAATCGTTTCATGGCGTTAAGCTGTGACTCTTGGGATGTCGGTGCTTTGTCCCCTGGTGCTGCCTTTGACCCATTTCCATTGTTCCCGTTACCACCTCCGTTACTACTGGACCCTCCGTTCCCCCCGGTGCTTGTCTGGGAGGCGCCCGGGGAGCTGCCCCCTGACGGAGCCGACCCCTTTCCTTGGCTTTCACTGCTTGATGAGCGGTTCAGTGGCTGCTTACCCAGTGTCAGGGGAGGGGGAGGTTTGAGAGACACCTGGCTTGAGCCATTTCCGTTCCCAGGCATCTTTGCACCTCCGAGTCCCGACTTGGCACCAGCTAACCCGGAGAGCCCGACGGGTTTCTGGCCAGAGGGAGCCGCCAAGGTCTTGCTGCTCCCACTTGGACCTGAGGAACCCAGTTTGGAGCTGGTCGGTAGAGAGGAGCTCGTCTTGGCACCAAACGCAGCCCAGCCTGTGAGACCACTGCCCGAGGAGGAGGAAGTACTGCTGGTGGGATTGGCAGATGTTGTAGATGCCTCCAAGAAATTAAAGACGAGGGAAAAATAAAGTTACTACAGTGAACCTCTAAAATAATGAGTCAAGATTCTGTTAAAAATAATCAACCTCGAAATGTCTGGAGCCGAATTATACTTTTAAACTGCTTACTTTAAATTGATGGTTATAGTAATTTCCATTAAAATAAACATTTGTTCAAAAAGAAATAAAACTTAAATTTAAATAAATATTAAAAATACTTGTACTTAATAAGCTGTAACCAAAAGCATCGTCTGCACTTTATTACAGTGCGAGTAATGCATTAAACACAAAGCAAATTACATTAAATTCATTTTTCTCTAAGATTCCGTGCTTATTTTGACGACGTTTATACTGAAAAATAACTACATTTCCACACTGTCAAACTTCCATAAACATAACAAAATCACTGACAACAAGGAAACATTGTTTGCAGTCTAACTTTATGTTGAACTCCACTAAGTAAAAACTGCTCTGAAAAGTTTTAAACTCACTGCCTCTGGAGAAATGATACTCAGCTGGAGCAGCAGAAGTCAGTGGTCTGATCTTTACAAATTAAATGCATCCTTTGTGTATATTTTCTGAGCAGCGGCAGTATTTTGCGCATTGCTGCCGCTTTTCTCTGCTGTTGCTCCTAGTAACATGTTTGGAATACGCAATCACAGTTTATGCGATTGGACTTAGGAGCAAATAGGAGAAAAAAAAGGATAAATGTAACAAAATGTTTATTGATTATACTGTAGTTCAGGGGGCCATTTTATTAGACGTCTTCAAAAGGGGGAGCGGCCTTCAAATTCATAATTTTTAATCGGCTTCATCTAAGTACTTCCCACAGCATGTATTAGATCAAATTAACAGTAACAGAAAATTAATTACTTCCATGAGTAACTGTTACTTTATCATCTTGTTTGACCACTCACTGCATCATGAATGACTAATTAGACCTTTATGTGCTCCATATTGCTTTCATTTGCAGTTTTATTTAAGTATGACAAATACTTATTTTTCCTAAAACAATGCAGACTGCTGAAACTAAAATGAACATCATAATTTTATCACATTTACAGGGTGTTTGCTCTTTATCCAAATAAAAAATCCAGACTATCTCAAAACTGCTGTTTTTTTGCCCAAGACCGTGACTTTGTGAACTTTTATACTTGTGTGCCTACTTTTTTGGTTGCGACTGTACCTGATGTGTGTAGTAGAAAAGTTAATTTTAATAAATGTATGAATGTGTGAATGAATAATTCACAGTAAATTATATTTGAGTCACAGAAACGTTTTTAAAACCTATGAAAATCACAAAACTCCACGGATATCACAGAAAAAATTTTCACTAGATTTCCAGCACCAACCTGTTAGTGAAATCATATCAAGTTTTTTATATACTTTCCTCATGTATTTATTATCTAACAAGCTTATGTGCATTTGAACATACTCTAAAATTTGACTATAAGAGAAACATTTTCCATACTTTATTAAGACTTCCACACAACATTCCAGACTTTTTAAGGTCTGGAAAACAGTGTTTCATAATTCTGTACTTTTTAAGACTTTCAAGACCTGCGCATGGACCCTGATTTAATATAATCAAAATCCCAATAAAGATGCTTTAAAACACAGAATCCTATATTTTAAGTCTGTTTTAAGGACCAGCAGAGACCCTGAGTTACAGGCCCAATCCCAATTCACCCCTTGGCCCTCCCCCTTACCCTTACCCCTCCATTATGTGCGTTCACATGAGGGGGTAGGGGGATTCTCGATGAGTCGGAGAGGGAGGCCTGTTTGGCCCTCGAAATGGAGAATATTCAGAACCACACTACAGACGGAGGGGTATGAAAAATCTCCTATAATTCTGTTCAGATCATCGCAAGATGGTGGTAAACGGCTAAAAAGTGCAGCAGTGTGATGAAAAAGACACACAAATGTATGTATTTTCCTCATAAACAACTTAATCGTTTGATCGACCGTTTAATGCCGTTTCAATGTGTTATAGATCGCATTTCTGCGGTTTGCGTTTGATAGCTGCAAAAAGATGCCCAAAGCCCTTGCAACATAGATGGTTATAGCTGCTGACGGTTTGGGGAATACTTTCAGAAACAAAACTGTTGCATGTGTTTATAGCGGCATTGATGACTGCTGATGACGTAACAGGTCTCGAAGGGTTGTCTCATTTCATAGGGGAACGTTTCAACCCCTACCCCTTGCAGCTCTGTTTCAAAGGGTAGTGCCAAGTGCAAGGGCCAAGGGGTAGGGGTAAGGGGGAGGGCAAAGGGGTGAATTGGGACTGGACCACAGTCTCATAAAACGACTGCAGAGTGAACACATACCTTCATTTCAGTTCTCTTGAATGCTTGGAAGGTACTGGCTGTGTCAGGTTTGGATTTAATGTCTGTCTTTTTCACCAAAGTGTCTTTTACAACAGGTGCAGATGAAGCAGAGGCAGGCGACGGCTTCTGTGGAGGCTTCTGGGCCTAGTGTGCACATCAGAAAGGTTAGTTTCAGACTGAAGAAACAACACCAAATACCATATTAGTGGTTGACGCAGGAACTAAATGTATTTTCCTTACCATACGTTTCATTTGCCTTGTGCAGCGGGCGCAATACCACACAAGCCGTGGGTCATTGACTTCTTTATCTGTCACCTGAGGCTTGTGACAGTCCTGGTGATACAGGTTGTGACATTCCTGGCACTCCACTAGTTGATTTCCCATTGTCACAGTCATTTGTCTTTGGTAGTTAAAAACACATGAATGAGAATCAGTGACAGAATGGAAATGCATGTAGGATTATCCAAATGCACCTTTGAACATTGAATGTAGAAAGAGTATCGTTGGTCTGGAGCAGACATCCAGAAGCTTATGGTTAAAGGTAGGGTGGGAGATCTTGGAAAAAAAGGTACATTTTGAAAATACACAATTCAAAAGTCCAAACCCCTTACTTCAGACTTCCCCCCAAAGCCACACCTTCAGAGTACTGGAATGTGCAATGCTTGTTCCCAAAAGTTCACGAGTGCTGCGCGGCATTCAGGTCTGTATATCAGTGCATTAGATTAGAAGTTGGACATTTCACTTGTTTTGATATGTGTTCTAAGTAATCTCAGGCTAGTAAGAACAGCTGATTGCAGTAAGACTGATGTCAGGCTAGCAGCCCACTAAAGTTTGCTTTGAACGCTGTAATCTGTGCATTTCACTATTATGTTTGTCGGCAGAACAGCCCTAGTTCATACGTATCTGGCTAACGTTACGTTTCCTAGTGATTTATGTTAGTGACATAACAGTTTGCCGGTGAACTTTCCATCCTAATATAACTAACCAAGCTCTGGCTTTGTTTCCTGTACAAGTGCTCCAAACCTCTGAGAAAGCCTGATTCGTGCATGAAGAGGGGTATGTGCAGAAGGGGGAGGGACAAATGGCAGTTGAGTTTGATAGACATATCACCATTCAAACATTTGGATGGGCCAGTTAAAATAATTGGATGGTGTTTTTTCAATCCTGTCTATTCCACAGGTGACTACATTTTTTTTTTAATTTTTGTGTTAGAGCACTTAATTATTTGGTTGCAATCGAGGTGTGAAGGGGATTTTAAGCAATATAGTAAAAAATGTTCCAGGAAAACATCTCCTACCCCACCTTTAACACAGAGAGAGGAATTGACCATCAGGGTATTTGTTTAGAATACCTGCAAACCACACAGGCCAGGCCCATTTCCATGGCGAAGTCATCAGCGTTGGTCTCGTCATAATCATTTATGTTTGGCAGGTCTTTGATTGTTTGAACAGTAATCGGTGAGGATCGATTCTCATGTTTGTCCAGCCGAGGTTTCTTTGGTGGATCCACATCACTTAAGTCAACCCTGACCTGTTCATCAGTAAGAAACCAAGAGAGGAGTTTGGGCATTGAGTGCACATGATAGTTACATTTTACCACAACCCAAAACAATAGTCATGTTTATATAGTCCTGCTGTACTGAATCTGCTTACTCTATTGTCTGAGGATGCAGCTGTTCAGGACTAACACTGTATTAATACATACTTTAAATTAATAATACAGTCATTTTGATCCTTAATAGTAACATTAAAACTTTCAATATTTGTTGTAATTATGCTATGAAAGGTAGACAAAGAACAATTTTTGGTGAAATTTTCAAAAGGATTATCGAATCCTTATGCATCACCTTCTCCGACGGCCTCTTCTCTCCTTCTTTCTTGCTCTTTTCCAAGGTGGATTTGCTGCTGCCACTGCTGCTGCTAGAGGAAGAAGAGCTGGACGAAGACTTGGAGTCCTGTTTACTTAAGCTCAGTTTTGACACGGACGCTTTCGAAACTTCTATATCCTGAAGATACACAAGATTATTATAAAACACTCTGATTACTGCAAATTATAAACAAGTGAAACCAGAAGAGAAATAGGTAATGACAAGCTACAGTGTAATAAGACATGCATTAACACAAAATTACCTTTTGTGATGAGCGGTAGGATGTGTCGCTTCCTCTTGCTAGGGACTCATCTAGCAGGGCTTTGAGTTTCTCAGCTGAGTCTTTACTCTTGGAGTGAAGGTAACTCAAACCCTTAAGGAAGATAGGATCCAACTCCAAACTGACAGGCCCAGCCATGGCTTAAAACTAGGAACTAGGAGTCATAGCAAATAAAGTCAGTTTAATATTATTCTATTAATAGTATTCTGTTGCTTGACTTCACTGACAAAGTTGGCCAAGAACTAAAAACATACTGACAGTCATAAAAAAAAAAAAAAATCACCTTGAAGTTTTGAAAGCATTTTGCTATACGTCTTCTAGGGAAAAAAGAAAACCGATCTTGCCGCTGCCTATTGTCCACAGAGGTTGTGGCCTTGTGGCGCTGGACTGCTATGGAAACTGGATTGATTACAACCAGACCAGTGAGGCACAGCTCTGTGGGATGCACCACCATGGATCATGCAAAGTGCATGGCAACGTTCCTCACATCTTACACTCTGCATAGTAACAAACTGCAACTTACTTTACATTTCATTTCATTTGGATTTGGCTTCATACTGGCAATTTGCATCAAGACATTTGTAAAAAGATAGGCTAATCAATTCTTAGTTTCTATCCCTATAACATATCTGAACTTTTGATAAACACAAAATCATTGACGTCTAAAATCAACCAGTTTGAGTGGTCAAACTGTTACAAAATGAAGACTACAAAATACCCAGGGATGCCACTTTATGTGTTTCTATTGAGTTTTGGTGTAAATACTGAAATGATAGAAGGGAGATAATGATTGTTAAAGTGATTTTCATTCCCACAGACCTTTGTTAATATTTGTTGCAATACTGTTACTGAAAAAAAAAAAAAAAAAAAGATAATAATAAAGAGCGTTTCTTATGCAGGATAATTTGTGAAAATAATATTGTTTCCCTGCAAAGGTTATTGTTTACATATTGTGTCTCTGCATTCGGTTTGTGTCATGACTCAGATGTTATACTGTTTAAGATAACATAAGGAAGAGGATGTCGGAAATTCAAAGGAGACAGCAGTAATAAATAAATAAATAAGGAAGTTAAACCCATAAGAGTAAGGGGCATTTTTTATTATAATCAAAGTGTTCATTCTGATGCATCATTGGTCCGAAATGTTACACCTAGCTAAAGAATGAACTGAAACACTATATCACAGTGACCTTATATTTTGTTAAAACTGCAGGACACTCGCAGTAACTCACTCATCCTGGTCGTATCCCACATCTCACCGTTGTCCTAATTCTGCTGTGAAGCTAAAAGGGAGATTCATTCCGAGTCACTTAGATTACTCAGTAACGACAGAGACCTGAACCGGAGACACCGACAGCAGCACACTGGCTAAAGTTGCCTCCCCGGCTGTCCATTACGAAACGAAAACAGCGAATTAGTTTTTTCTATTTAACTACTATACCTCACCTTTGACTTTATGGTAAAACCCTGCCCCCTTATGCCGGTATTTTCGTGCTCGACTTAAACTGACGGTTGAACTCTTCCTATAAAAAAAGGCGACATCAGGGTGGACGCTTTTCCTCACTGTTGGACTGTGCAACCATTAAATGTTACCGGAACGAACAAGCGGCGGAACCTTATGTGGGAAAAAATAATTGTTGCATAAATATATGGCTTTATAGTTCATTTTAATTTTTAAAAAAATGTGTATTACTTTGAATATTTATTTAAAAAAAAAAAACAGAACTGGGTTTATATAACAGTTATTTTAATTAGCAAGGAGCCATAGTTTGTGTTTGTGACAGCTGGTGGCGCTGTGGTGCTTCTGTTCCTTTTTAAGAGAAGGAACGAGGAAAAGGGCTTACCGGAAGTGTGGTGTAACGAGTAAACGTGATAGACCGGTGTACATGACCACATTTCGAACAGTAGTGTAAGTATGTGACATATAATTACCACTGGCGTTATCCCAAATGTCATGTCATCTAATGTTATAGTGATACATTCAAGTGCATGCTATAATATGATAATATTCACTGATAAGAGAATGTTTTTCACAAGATATAGGGATGAGGGTTATTAATTGCCACTATATGTTCATATGCTGTTTGTTTTAGTATCACAGGATGAAAAACATAGAAGGAGGTTTAATTTTAAACAACAAAGGCTGAGGACTAATGTAAAACAAATGTGTATTTCAGTTGTGGGTGTCGGGATGTGGAAGTGGCAATGGAAGAGAAGAGCTGTACAAATATTTTTCAGTTTAACAGGTGGTACAAGGAAAGAATAGAGAAGCTTTATAAAACCATGTAATGAAATAATTTTAGTTATGGATTTTGGATTTGTTTTATTTGCTTTGAGTATCATGTAAACCACATATGTCAAACATGCGGCCCGGGGGCCAAATCTGGCCCGCCAAAGGGTCCAGTCCGGCCCCTGGGATGAATTTGTGAAATGAAAAAATTACACTAAGATATTAATCTTTTTAGTTCAGGTTCCACATTCAGACAAATTCAATGTCATAATAACCTAGAAATACTCACAACTTTAAATTTTCTCTTTGTAAATGTAAATATTTTCATGTATTTACACTAAAACAAAGTATAATTTCACAAGAAATGTGAATAACCTGAACAAATATGAGCAACCTGAAATGTTTTAAGAAAAGTAAGTACAATTTTAACAGTATTCTGCCTGATATTAAATCTTTTGTGTATTTGTAGTGATCTGTAAGTTATAATGAACATGTGTAAATGAAAAACTGAGGCAGAATATTGTTAAAATTACACTAATTTTTTTTCAGTGTGCCCATGTTATTCACATTGTTTGAAAGGATAGTTTGGAGTGTAAATATTTTCATTGTTTAATTAGACTTTTTTCACTCTAAAACATAGAGAAAATTTTGGAGTTGACATTATTTATATATAATTATGTTATTATTTTACTGGTTCGGCCCACTTCAGATCAAATTTAGCTGAATATGGCCCCTGAACTAAAGTGAGTTTGACACCCCTGATGTAAACTGTTTACTGTATTAGCTGTAATGGCAACGTATTTGATGTAAGCAGATGTTTCAAGGTATTATAAGTTTTCTTCATCCTGCTCCTTTCCAGTCATTTAGATTGGAATGAATAAATAAAATGAAAAAATGTTCACTGCTGTTTATGTTTATATTTCTTTCTTTGAGTTATTTAGTATTTATTTATATTTTGCCAGCACAATTAACAAGCGCATAGGTAAAAAAAATATATATGTGTATGTGTACTTGTATGTTGTGTGTATATGTAGGTTATAAACTTATGTACATATGTATGCGTATATGGATGTATCAGTGTGTGTGTGTGTGTGTGTGTGTGTGTGTGTGTGAATACATATATAACTAGAAGCACTCGGAGAGCGCAGACCTCTGCCAAGGCTGATCAGTGGCCCCCCCCATGGGCCCCCCCATGCCAAGGAGGTTATGTTTTTGCCAGGGTTTGTTTGTTTGTTTGTCTGTCTGTTTGTCTGTCCGTTAGTGTGCAACATAACTCAAAAAGTTATGGACAGATTTTGATGAAATTTTCAGGGTTTGTTGGAAATGGGCCCCCCTGTGGGCCCCCCCACCCCCGATCACCACCAAAATTTAATCATTTCTTCCTTATCCCATTTCCAACAAACCCTGAAAATTTCATCCAAATCTGTCCATAACTTTTTGAGTTATGTTGCACACTAACGGACAGACAAACAAACAAACAAACAAACCCTGGCAAAAACATAACCTCCTTGGCGGAGGTAAATATAAAAGAGTAGTGTTAAAGGAAGAGGAAGATAAATATATATTAACAATATAAAATAATAATAATAATAATAATAATAATAATAATAATAATAATAATAATAATAATATATTAATGTAGTCATATTTTATGGAGAGGGGGTGAGACTAAATAGGTGGCACTTCTTCCCACCCCTTGTCGGGCATGTTAATGAAACTATTGTGCTGTTCTTTTGTCTAAGATTGTCTTGATTGTTGATTTTTGTGTTATTACTTGTGTTTTGCTTGTTCATATGTATGTTAAGTTTAATTGCATGTTCAGAAAAAATCACCAAATCAAATGAATATTTTTCACTGTGAAGACATTTCCAAAGCTTTTCTTCTTCTCTCCCTCCTCAGTGTCAGTTAACATGAAACCCTCGGACATAGAGCAAAAGCATCCCCGCCTCTATTTAGAGGTGTGTTCCCACAGTGAAGATCCATGTCTTCCGCTGCACACCTCCATTGCCCTGTTTCTCTTGTCTTACTGCGAGTGCAAGTCGTTTAAAGTATTCCTGGTCTGCACCAAACCTGGCAGCCCCCAGACATTTAAGAGTCAGCTGCCAGAGTCCCTGGAGGTGTGTGATATTGAGCTGGAGGCTCTGCCGCCACTGGTGAGGGGCTGCCGTCTGCCTGCTGTTCTGGATGAGACAGGGACGCTGTGCAGGGCAGGACTGGCAGTGGTGCTGAGACACATCATCAACACTACTACTGAGGCTGACCCCGGTAGAAATGATGTGTCTGCTCTCCTCGGTTTCAAAAAGACCTGCCTGAAGGCCTGTGCAGAGGTTAGTTGCAGATGTGTAAATGAAAGTGTGTCTGAATGGCTTCCAGTGGCATTAGGCAGGTTACTCAGCTTATGTCCCTGTCCTGAGGCCATTATCACATGGACTGCAGTCATCAGTAGTGGAAGAAGTAGTCTAAGCCTTAAAGGAGAGATATTTTGCTTTTTTAAATGGAATTATACATTTTAAATCATTTCCCTGTGGGCTACATAAACCGTAAATGCTATGCTTGGGTCTGAATTCTTCATTAACCTATAAAAACCCAAACAGCCACTGACGACCAAAACCATCTACTGATGTCAAATGTTTAATACCTGTTGATCCATTAATCCTATCAATCCATGTAAATAACGGGTGAAAAATACAGTTTTTCATCTTTTAATGGTCATCAGATATGACCCATTTGGATGTTCAGAGGCTCCATTGTGAATTCTATAGCATTGATTAAGCAGTAAAACCCTTAGAATTTGATCAATGCTAGTGGATGGATACACTTGTTTTATGTTCAGTTATTGATATAATTGTTGAAAATGTCACTTTTTCTTCAGTTTTCCCTGTTTCTGATTTAATAACCTTTGGATTTACTCTGAGCTTTAATGAACATCAACATGATCAGCATATTAAATATAAGAACATACTTCATTTACACTGAAAAAACACAAGACCTGCAGTTGTGGAGATACTATGACCCAGTCATCACTGTTACTATATGGACCTTGTCTAAAATATCCATCATGGAAATTACACGCAGTGTCGCTGTGATGACAATGTACTCTGGAATTTCCCCTTGTGGGACAAATAAAGGCTTATCTTATCTTATCTTATCTTATCCACATTCAGGACTATCTTGTAATGGAAACATCCTCCTGGAATAGTACCTGGTACCCGAGTTGAATCGTGCCGGTACCACATAGTGGAAACGAATTAAGTCACTCAGTTCCTGACGTTGCTCATTTTGCTGCTTCAAACGCATCAGCTTTGACAACTAAATGTCCAACCCAGTAAAGGGTGCCATTGTAATTAAATAATCAATATTATTACCACTTTTCCAGTCAGTGGTCACAATGTTTTGGCTTATCAGTGAATAAAGTATCCATTTGAACAACATTTTATACTGTGGGATAGTCTAAGGAAGCACCTTTCTGATTTTTTTCAGTTTGATAATATAGACTCTCAACCTTTGGTATTAACTACTGCTCTGCTGGCAGTGATTCATCAGACTGAGATACTTCTGTTTGCATCCCTACTTGTACTGCCACTATCCTGTGAGAAGTATGTATGAATAACAGCCCTATTTT